>NW_015666160.1:5678-10619 GCF_001515625.1 Sinocyclocheilus rhinocerous | reverse complement strand
ATCTACATATATATATATATATATATATATATATATATATACACACACACAACTTTATTTGCATACATACAGTATACTCATGTAAAGCAATAATGGATGCGAGCAGATACATATCGGGAACCTCAAGTGAAGCCAAAAGCCGAGTGTGTGAACAGTGAAAGTAAATTGTGCAAATTACATTTCTGCTGAACAAGATTATTTCTGTTCAGTTTTGAATAAGCACACCATCCAAAAACTCTTATTAGTCATTCATTTCACGCTCCAAGACGTTTCTCAACCGTCCGTGCCTTCATATATCATGCAGGCCCTGAGAATTCATCACAGCTCGCAGCCGTGAAACCAAATCCAATCCAAATAATCTAGATTTATTGTCAGAGGCGTGCGGAGGGAACAATTAAACATTACACGGAGGCCAGTGTATCTAAACAACTCAACAGAAGAAAATCCTGCTTCAGGCTCAAGTGTGGCTGAAGATAGAAATGCACACTGTGATGATATACATGATTCAGATCTGAAATATGAAAATGACCATGTTAGGGCTGAACGATAAAATCATATTTTATTTGTATAGCTCTCTTCACAACACACTGATTCAGAGCAGTTTTCCAGAAAATCATGATGTTAATCTTATGATATCTTAATATCTTCATGCCTTATAGATGCATTTAGCAAATTAGAGCTGGACGATAATATAGTTTACAATGTTTCATAATATAAACAATCAAGTGATTATTTGTTACATTGCTTTACTGCATGTATGCAAATAAAGTGGGATAATTTACATACTGCATATATAACTAATATATATATAATATTAACTTATCAATGTTGAAAACAGTTGTGCTGCTGAATATTTTTGTGGAAACTGTGATACATTTTATTTTTCAGGATTCACAGATGCAGATGCACACTGCATTTATTTAAATATAATGTTTGTGACATTATAAATGTCTTTACTTTTGATCAATTTAATGCATCCTTAATGAATAAAAGTGTTAATTTCTATTTTTTTTTTTTATCTTACTGACCCTAAACGTTTGAAGGGTGGTGTACTTCTAATAAACATTAAGCAGCGATGCAAGAAAATATATGAGTATCAGAAAAATGACAGTCAAACTCTTCTCAAACCTGCATCTGAACATCCAGAAGATTTCCATAATTCTCCACATCAGTGGCTTTTAGCATCACTTTACTGATGTAACTGAAGACCTGCAGCACTTCTGCTGCTGGATTAGATTTAGTCCAGGTTAGAGAACACTGATTCATAGATGGTTCCTTACTGATGCATTAATGAGATTATTTCAATACTTTTAGTTCCCCTCTCAAAACCTGCATCTGAACATCCAGAAGATTTCCATAATTCTCCACATCAGTGGCTTTTAGCATCACTTTACTGATGTAACTTAAGACCTGCAGCACTTCTGCTGCTGGATTAGATTTAGTCCAGGTTAGAGAACACTGATTCATAGGGATGGTTCCTTACTGATGCATTAATGAGATTATTTCAGTACTTTTAGTTCCCCTCTCAAATAAGCCATGCTATGTTACACAAAACAATATGGTATGGTATAAAACAACAATCGTATGATTATTTTTAACAACACATTTTACATTGAAAACCAGTCAGTAATTACACGAGTCTAACAATCCTAGATTACCTTAGCAACCGCCTAGCAACCTAACAATCCTAGAATACCTTAGCAACCACCTAGCAACCCTAGAATACCTTAGCAACCACCTAGCAACCCTAGATTACCTTAGCAACCATCTAGCACCATCACAATCCTACATTACCTTAGCAACTACATAGCAACCTATCAATCCTAGATTACTTTAGCAATTTAACAATCCTAGATTACTTTAGCAACCACCTAGCAACCCTAGACTACCTTAGCAACGACCTAGCAACCTAACAATCCTAGATTACCTTAGCAACCACCTAGCAACCCTAGACTACCTTAGCAACCACCTAGCAACCTAACAATCCTAGATTACATTACCAACCACCTAGCAACTCTCCACCTAGCAACCCTAGATTACCTTAGCAACCATCTAGCACCATCACAATCCTACATTACCTTAGCAACTACATAGCAACCTATCAATCCTAGATTACTTTAGCAATTTAACAACCCTAGAATACCTTAGCAACCACCTAGCAACCCTAGATTACCTTAGCAACCATCTAGCACCATCACAATCCTACATTACCTTAGGAACTACATAGCAACCTATCAATCCTAGATTACTTTAGCAATTTAACAATCCTAGAATACCTTAGCAACCACCTAGCAACCCTAGAATACCTTAGCAACCACCTAGCAACCCTAGAATACCTTAGCAACCACCTAGCAACCCTAGAATACCTTAGCAACCACCTAGCAACCCTAGATTACCTTAGCAACCATCTAGCACCATCACAATCCTACATTACCTTAGCAACTACATAGCAACCTATCAATCCTAGATTACCTTAGCAATTTAACAATCCTAGAATACCTTAGCAACCACCTAGCAACCCTAGATTACCTTAGCAACCATCTAGCACCATCACAATCCTACATTACCTTAGGAACTACATAGCAACCTATCAATCCTAGATTACTTTAGCAATTTAACAATCCTAGATTACTTTAGCAACCACCTAGCAACCCTAGACTACCTTAGCAACGACCTAGCAACCTAACAATCCTAGATTACCTTAGCAACCACCTAGCAACCCTAGACTACCTTAGCAACCACCTAGCAACCTAACAATCCTAGATTACATTACCAACCACCTAGCAACCCTAGATTACCTTAGCAACCTAACAATCCAACATTACCTTAGCAACCACCTAGCAACCTAACAATCCTAGATTACCTTGGCAACCGCTTAGTGACATGCTGAAGCCATTCAGAACCAGGGTTATTATAGTTAACTAAAACTATTAAAAAATTTATATAAAATAAGAAGAAAAAAAAATACTTTTATTTCAGCCAGTTGCCAAGGCAACTTTTCTCATTCTCATTTAGTTTAAGTTTAACTTAAACAAATGAATTATTAATTAATTAAACTAATTAATAAAAACTATATAAACATATTTTTAAAAAATAAACAACACTGCTCAGAACATCTTTGCAAAATAATATTTTTGTATGTATTAATATTTTTAAATGAGATTTTATTTTAGATATATTCAGTTATCGTTTTAATTTTAGTTTATGCTTTAGTGAATTTGTAATGTGCTTTCATCTATTTGATTAGCTTTTGTTTTTTAATACTTCTATTTTAGCTAAATTTTTTTATTTCACTTTTAGTTTCAGTAATTTTAGTACATAAAAAAAAATTTGAAAATTAAAAAAAATGTTGCTTTAGCAACTAACTGAAAAAAGTTTCAGTTTTTCATCTAACATTCATATTTAATTTCAGCTTTATTTCGATTAAGAAAAGCGACTGTAATAGTTCTAGTTTTAGGTAACAATAAGAACTCTCATCACAATCATGAGACAAAGCCATTAATGCAACTAAAACATCATGAAAATCTCTCCTCATCCATCCATGCTCAGATAACAGCAGCTAATGTAGTGGTGAAGTGTGCAGAAGAGATGGACACGGGACAGAGGCAGGCAGTGAAGTCAAGAGGGCTGTTTTTGTGCAGGATCTGTGTGTTCGGCCCCTAATGAGACTCGTGCTGGGGGTCGAGAGCCGCTTGCATGCGTGTGCCGTGAGCTCCAAGTCAAACAAACCCAGTGAAGTCATTGTTCAGGAGCCTCACGAGCAGCCGAACCTGTGGGTTTACATACGTCCCTCTGTATATCTCTGAAATATGTTATTTAGATTGAACGCCAAATCCATAGGAATCATCTGGAGCGCTGCGGTAACTTTAGACTTCTGTTAAACTTTACACACAGACGAACGCTCACGCACAGAAGCAGTGACCACGGTTACGTGCTCGTTACATTGTTTTATAAAACGGAGAGTTCCGGTGCTTGATTCTGATTGGCTGAGCCACGTTCGAAGCTGTTGTAAATGACTCTACAAAGTAACATACACCTTTGTTTACGTTTGTGTGTTGCTCGGCAACCACTTTGTTGCAACCACAACTGTTTCTGAGGAGCTACATTGTTTGGTGGAAGAATACTGTTTTTATTAATATCATTACACTTTATTTGCTTTGTTTTATTTTGTGAAACCTAACTACGCATATGGAATAACCGTTTTATAAAAGCAATAAGCCACTTATTGCTTTAGTTTGCTGGTTTCATGCATTTCAGTCATTCAGTGATTTTTATTTTCTTGTCGTTGTTTTTATGTGTCATAAAAAATTGGAGTGGGTTCAAAATTATATTATTAAATAGATATTTTACATATTAAATATATTTAATAGGGTGAATCTTATGAAACCTGTAAAGAATATTCAGGTCACATTTCTATGGATGATTATTTCTGCCAGTTAACTGTGACTTTTTATCTCACAATTTGGACTTTATCCTCACAGTTCTAAGAGGAAAGTCAGAATTATGAGTTATAAACATATAAAAACATTTTCTCTCACGATACACTCGCTAAAACTCATTCAATGCAATCGATATAATTCACACTAATTTAGACTCTTAAAATATAAATAAAATGTATAATATATACAAATATATATATATATTAAAAATACATACATTTTCATGTATTTATTGATCATTTAAATTTTCTATTTTTCATTTAAATCATTTAAATTTTCAGTTTTTATTTTTATCATTACTTCCGTTTTGTCCTATTTTTCATAAAATGTATAATATATACAAATATATATATTAAAAATACATAAATTTTCATGTATTTATTGATCATTTAAATTTTCTATTTTTCATTTAAATCATTTAAATTTTCAGTTTTTATTTTTATCATTACTTCCGTTTTGTCCTATTTTTCGTTTTTTTTTTTTTGTTTTTGTTTTTTTCACC
>NW_015666160.1:4325-5465 GCF_001515625.1 Sinocyclocheilus rhinocerous | reverse complement strand
GTAATTTATCAAAATATTTAAAAAGATTTGCTGCATGGTTAAAATACGCCATGCATATAAAAAAATTGTGCTTTTAGAGAAAAAAAACACAAGTCGCGTATAAGTCGCATTTTATTATTTCATTCAGAAATAGGCCTAATGTCGACGCAAAATGTTTACAAACGTTATAATAAACGCTGTAAACATGATATAAAATATATAAAATATAAATATAATAAATAAACGTAAAAAAAATTATAATAATTTTGAAACAAGCTTGACTTTTCAAACTTTTGAGTTTATATCTCACAATTGTGAAAAATAAAGTCAAGCTGGTTTCCGCCGTGGAAAAAAAAGGGTAACTTTTTCATCTCAGAATTCTGACAGTTAAGACTTTTTTTTATTTTATTTTATTTTTTTATTCCATGGTGGAAATGAGCTTCCATACATTTCAGCACAAAATCAAAAGAAATTGTATTTTGCATAAGGATGATATGATCAAATTTTTTACGTGATGAAAATAACTACTGAGAAAAACGAGACTAAAAAGTAAAATAATTTTTACTAATTTTGGGAAAAATGCTTAATTGTCCAAATTAATGTCACAACCTTTCCTTTCCCCTGATTCTGGGCTGTTTAATGAGACTCTGGTGAGGTTTGCTGTACCTGTTGTGTGGCGCTGGGGCCGGCTGTCCCTTCAACCACGTGATCTTCAGAGGGTTTCCGGTCGGGCCGCTCTCGTTTTTAAACGCCAGGTCCTGAGAACATCGAAATGTCATGAAATGTCATTAAAAACTAAAATCACGCTGTGAAACGAGTGCTGTAACAGCGCTGCATAACAACGCAGGTTTCTATAATAAAAACTGCTTTCATTCATGTGAACAGACACACATGTGCTGAACTCAAACACAAAGCCTGTTCATTCCAGGTTTCTCAGATCGTTTACAGCAGAACCACAACAGTCCCGTCCTGAACGACAATAACAGAGCTTCTGCTTTCTTCTACATACAGTTTACTGTGCTTTACAAGCATCAGACTATATATATATATATATATATATAAATACACATACACACACATATAGTTGCTATTTTTGTTGTCCCACCCTGTTTGCATCATACATTTTTTTAAATAAAAACTGTAAATAAATCATGTATCAAA
>NW_015666160.1:0-4040 GCF_001515625.1 Sinocyclocheilus rhinocerous | reverse complement strand
CAATATAAACGACAAGCCAAAACGAATTCATTTAGGCTAAAACAAAACTGAAACCAACTTTGCGTCTCTCATTCGACACAAAATCAAATGTTTCCGTATTCGCGATGTATTTGAATGGCAAATTATTATTTATTATGTAGCCTACTTCACTAGCGCTGCAATATCCACGTGAAACAAAATGTTTAGCATAACATCACGGCGGTACGGTGATAACAATTAACGGCACAGATTTTACTACATATTTAAACTGAGCAGTGTGGTTTTTTCCATATGTTTGACTGATTGTATTTTATTATGATAATGAGCAGGCTGCATTGTCAAGGTAGCAAAGCTTAATTGTGTGCGCGCATGTGGCGCCGGCGCAATCACTTGAATGTTTTCCTTCTAACAGTGGAAGCAACTACTCCTTTTAGTCCTAAAGATAATCGGAATTGTAAAAGGTTTGCCTTTATTTGTGTACATTCACAATAAAAACAAATCTTTGTGCTTTTGTAAAATAAAGAAAAATAGGATGCCGCTTTCTGCCGTCTTGGTTTCCTTTCGCGCAGCACAAAAATAAACCGAAACTCTGAATACTAGCTACTTGTTACAGTTTTTCTTTCATTTTCAAGTAAAGATATATTCCTCGTATAGGCCTATTTATTCATTATATATAATGAATTTTATTTACTGTTGTTTGCTGCTTTTTGTGCGTGTAAATTAATCCCCAGGAAACAAATGTTAGTATTTTTAACGGGTCACAGACTTATCGTTTCTAATTTAATTAAATTGTAATTTAAAATAACCTTGTCGGTTAACAGTTAACAATCGGTTAACGAGAGTCGGTTGTCGGTTAGGAAAATATATAAATATAAATATAATAAATAAACGTAAAAAAAATTATAATAATTTTGAAACAAGCTTGACTTTTCAAACTTTTGAGTTTATATCTCACAATTGTGAAAAATAAAGTCAAGCTGGTTTCCGCCGTGGAAAAAAAAAGGGTAACTTTTTCATCTCAGAATTCTGACAGTTAAGACTTTTTTTTATTTTATTTTATTTTTTTATTCCATGGTGGAAATGAGCTTCCATACATTTCAGCACAAAATCAAAAGAAATTGTATTTTGCATAAGGATGATATGATCAAATTTTTTACGTGATGAAAATAACTACTGAGAAAAACGAGACTAAAAAGTAAAATACGTTACTAATTTTGGGAAAAATGCTTAATTGTCCAAATTAATGTCACAACCTTTCCTTTCCCCTGATTCTGGGCTGTTTAATGAGACTCTGGTGAGGTTTGCTGTACCTGTTGTGTGGCGCTGGGGCCGGCTGTCCCTTCAACCACGTGATCTTCAGAGGGTTTCCGGTCGGGCCGCTCTCGTTTTTAAACGCCAGGTCCTGAGAACATCGAAATGTCATGAAATGTCATTAAAAACTAAAATCACGCTGTGAAACGAGTGCTGTAACAGCGCTGCATAACAACGCAGGTTTCTATAATAAAAACTGCTTTCATTCATGTGAACAGACACACATGTGCTGAACTCAAACACAAAGCCTGTTCATTCCAGGTTTCTCAGATCGTTTACAGCAGAACCACAACAGTCCCGTCCTGAACGACAATAACAGAGCTTCTGCTTTCTTCTACATACAGTTTACTGTGCTTTACAAGCATCAGACTATATATATATATATATATATATAAATACACATACACACACATATAGTTGCTATTTTTGTTGTCCCACCCTGTTTGCATCATACATAGAAAATGATACATTTTTTTCTAATCTAATGAAAATCACCATTGAGAAACATTAGACAAAAAAGTAAAAGACACATTACAATAATGAGAATTTGGGGAAAATGTGTTTATTTGTTATTATTTATTATATTTCAAGTAATATTAAATGGATTATTCTCCTTTGATTTGTGGCTGTTATATGACCCTCCATTATGTCTTGATTAGATTCTCCTCAATATGTGGCTGAAATATTTTGAAAATGATGCATAATATAAAAACACTGTTTCGTTGTGAAGCGGTTGTGTATTTGGAGATGTCAAATACTTTAGCTGCTTTATGCTTTAGCTGATGCAAACTCAACCACAGCACTGCCTTTCTTCTTACTGGATACCAGAATGCTCAGGACGGTCTCCATACTGCAATGCAAACATCATTAAAACTAAACAATGAGCGCTGCACAAAACTCTACTTTTGACTTTGTGTGGTCAGAAACGAGAGGAAGAAGAAAATAAAACCGTGAGAAGGACGGTGACCCTGAAGAATCAGATTTAATTTGACTATTTTAAGAGTAAAGCATTGCTTGCCAAGTCACATATATGCTTATAAATGTCTGTCATAAATCAGCAGGACGGCCTCTATTTCTGTTCAGAGCATGAGAAATGTTTCGCTAATGTTCATACACTCCTCCACGAAAAACAATCAGGAGTTCTGGGAGTGAGTTTGGAGTCGGTATTTGACCTTTGACCCTCGGAAGGGAGGACGCACAGACTAAACACTGATTTCTCTCAAACATTATTACAGTGACTTTTCACCTCAAATCAGAAGAAAAGATAAAGAACTGTGTTGTGAGTAAAGAAAATAAATCCTATTTCAGGACCAGAGGGATTTTTTTGTACTGTCATAACAATTACGCACATTTTCCTCCCAAAGGTGAATGGATGGATGCTTTACTTTACAATAATAAAGTACAGTTTTATTTGAAATTAAAGGCAGTACAACAAATCCTACTGTAATGTTTACTTTACAATTTAAATAATATGTCTTTTTTATTTTATAGTCAGGAGAATTGAGAGGAAATTAGCTTAAATGTTAGGAAAAGTCAATGAAAATGACTTAAAATAGACTTAATTTTACAGAAAACATTTTTTTCTTTTGATTTTGTGATTAAATATGACCACAAAATTTAACCACAAAATATGCAACCTCAAAATGAAAAAAAAAGAAATAAGAAATTCAGTTTTATGCAAAATAAAGTATATTTTAAGACTTGTTAGGATTTGTTGAATTATCACAATTTAATAACAGTTAAGCTCATGCAATAAATCTTTAAAAAGGTGTAAAAAATAGACTTCATTTTACAGAAAACCAAATGACCACAAAATTTTACCACAAGCATATAACTATAAAATTAAAATAAATAAATAAATAATTTTTAAAAAGAAAGAAATTCAGTTTGATGTCAAATAAAGTCTATTTTAAAACCCTTTTTATGATTTATGGAATTATCACAATTTAATAACAGTTAAAAAAAATAAAAATAAAGAAATAAGAAATTATTATGCTTTCCGTGAAATAAAGTTTATTTTTTAGGATTTATTGCATTGTCACATTTTCATGACAGTAAAAAGTCGTAAAACACATGTAATTTTAATAAATTTCTTATTTCTGTCTTTTGATTTTATGATCAAATATAAGATTTAACCACAAAATCAAAAAAAAAGAAATTATGTTTTCTGTAAAATAAAGTCTATTTTTAGTATTTATTACATTTTCACATTTTTTGACAGTTTAGCTCAAAAAGTTTTTTAAAAATAGAATATTTTAGATAAAAAATTATAAATTTTCAATTTACATATTATGATTTTGTAGTTAAATATGACCACATAAAATTTTTTTTTTAAATTGTATGTAAAATAAAGGCTAATAATAATCTCTTGATTTTGTGGTTAAGTATGACTTCAAAAAAGAAAAGAAAAGAAAAACAGAAGAGATTAAGTTTTATTTAAAATAAAAAAGTTTATTTTAGGATTTATTGCATTGTCACATACGACGGCATTTTAGTGATACGTAAAAAATTTTTTTTTAAATCTAAAATTACGAGATTAAAGTCGTAATATTTTGAGAATAAAGTCGAAATTACGAGAATAAAGTCGAAATACTATGAGAATAAAGTCGAAATGTTTAGAGAATAAAGTCTAAATGTTTCGAGAATAAAGTCGAAATATTACGAGAATAAAGTCTAAATATTACGAGAATAAAGTCAAAATTACCAGAATAAAGTCAAAATTACGAGAATAAAGTCGAAATACTACGAGA
>NW_015666159.1:221649-236107 GCF_001515625.1 Sinocyclocheilus rhinocerous | reverse complement strand
TAACTTAGCCATGGGTAGGATCCCCCACTATTTGATACCTCTTAGACTTGTCCAAAACATCCTAACTTCTAGGTGTAAAATAACACATTTGAAATCAGTTCTAAACAGGTGGACTTAGAATTTTCAGATCCGAGTCCTTTCAAAACCTGAGCTAGAAATAAAATTAATGATTAATTCCCTTATAGAATTAACGACTTAAATTACAGTTAAGTCCCTACACTTGTTTCCCATTGGTTTTTTCATGTCATGTGACCCTCCTTGTTTGTTATAAGTAGCCATCATGTTGCCATTGTCTCGGGTAGTGTATTGATGTTGTAACCCGCTGTCGGTGAGTCTAGTCTGTTCATGCCTCGTCAAGTCTGTTCATGTCAAGTCAAGTCAAGTCTGTGTATCTAGTCTTCGTCTGTTTGGATTATGTTTGGATCACTCTGTAAATAAACTGCACTTGGGTTCTCACTTCAACTCGCCTTCAGTGGATGATTCGTTACACTGTGTCAGAACTCTGTCATCAAACCAAAAATAAATCAGACTGAAGAGAACCTGACAACTTCTGTAGCCTATTTAAAATGCGTGTTAATAATTCGGTCTCGTATTCTTTTATATTATGTATTGGAATTGCAAAATTATACAAATATATTAAATGTATGGTTTCTACGGTGGCCTAGTAGTCCACAACACAACGAAAATCAAAAACGCAAGATAACAACAACGCAGAATCAAACCACAGCACAATGGAATCGCCACAACACAATGGAAATGCTCTCGCTCCCTTTCTTGGAAACAGTGTTGTGAAATGAATTCGACAGTAGTGATATGTGTAAAGTTCAAGATTACATAAAAAACATTGGTATGGTCCTGGTATGTTATGGTAAATATTCAAAATTAGGGTTTTGTTAGTCCATTACCACTAGTATTGCTTGCATGTTAGTTTTACGCACCTTTATAGAAAGGCAGTGGCTATTTGCACTAAGTGAAAGTAGCATATTTTCTTAGCAACAAATGCTATTTACACTAAGCGACAACAGAAATATTTTCTTAGCGATATGCTGTTTGAGTGAAAATACCAATAGATTCTATTTACATTATGTAAAAGTAGCAGTATTTTATTTGCAATAAGTGTAAATAGTAGTTAGATTAGACAGTGGCAGATACTATTTGCACCACAGTAATGTTGTACATTAACAGGATGCAATAGTAACTAGAGTGTAAATGATTATATTTATTAAAATTATTAAATGGATGCCATTTTAGGACAATAAATAAACACTCTGCTATACAAATGGCACATATAAATAGGCTGATATATAATGTATTGCCCCATAGAAACTTCAAGGGTTCATAAAAATACATTGAATATTAAAAATTGGATTTCGTTAGATCATTAGACCCTGCATTAAATCCCTTGGCTCATTCAACTCTAACAGTGCTTAAAAAGACGAAGCGCTGCATTTATTAAAGAGTAACTCATCGCGTCAATAAGTATAGCAAATGGATATATACTGTATATATAGGCCCCGTTTCTGTGCAAGCATAGGACCATTTCCGTTGTGTTGTGACTTGTTTCCATTATGTTGTGCCAATTTCGTTGTGTTGTGGCGATTTCGTTGTTTACATTTTGTTGAGTTGTACACTACTGGGGCCACCTTAGGGTTTCATATATTTGTTACATATCTTTTAATACAAGTTATGAGCATGCACCTACAATGTTGCAGTGCAATGCACATGGCCAGGGCTGAACATATATGACCATGATATTGGTAATATAAATATTTTTAATATATGTGTTCTAGGGCTGTGTATCACCAGCAAAGTCACGATACGATACGTATCACGATACAGATGCCACGATACGATACGTATCACGATACGGGACTGCACTGAATTTCACCTCAGCAGAATTTAGAAAAACAGCTGTTTATTAAACACTGCTTACTATAGTGCCATTTCTAACTATTGTCAGAGCAGGCAGTTGACCTCTGCATTATGAAGGGCCTCCATAACTGTACCACAGTACAATATAGGTAATGGCATATGTTTCATGTTCTCTGTTTTGGGGATTACGTCTCTTTATATCAGGCAACCCCGTTGTGTTCCTCTGCGGCCAGATTAAACCTTGTTGTAGCCTATATGCTCTATTCATTCTTTTTTTAGAAACCTCGCACTTTTCTACTCAATTTTAAACGTTGTAACATTTTTAACAAATTAAGCGCGGTCCACTGCTGCACATGTGCCACAATATCGATACAGGGCCAGCTGTATCGATACTCGTATCATCAAATCTCTGTGACGATACATCGTCGTATCGATATTTTGAACACAGCACTAATGTGTTCGCCGATGAGCCATTACATTCTGGCCACCCCAGCCTAGCGCAATGAGCACGCCTGGCAACCGAATGGTGTTGTAGATGCAGTTCACAGAGCAGTAGAGTGTTTGGAGTCAGAATAGGAAAAGCTGCTGATTTATCATAGTTTAAAAAAAACATTGGTTAATTTTATAAGTGAGTGTGGATCCTGCTTTTTTAATTTGAAGTAATTACATAAGTAATTTTTTTTTTACTGATCTACGTATCAGTTGAGCACAGTGATTTAACTTTTTTTTTGGATTTGTTAACATATACCATATAAAAATGTATCATATAAATATTTTTAATATAAATATATATACTAATTTATGGGTGTTTTATATATGGTATAAACATATAAAATCCTAAATAAGCATACCGAACATTTGAATGCTGTTTAAATAAACTTGCATATTACACATATATTGTATATATCATATATATGGTACTTAATATATGGTGTGAACTTATAACTTAATATATTTTGAGGATGTATATATGTAATAATAATATATTGTTTTATAAGACAACAAATGACAACAGCACTCGTGATATAGGGACATATATGTCATACGTTACATGTCATGCATTACATCTCTGTATGGCAGCAGAGAGCACAAACAAAACCTTCTGAATTCATGTGTGACTATTTCAACGTCATAATTTGTCTATATTTTATATCTATATCTATATAATTTGTCATCTATAGATATAGCTAAATTGTGTGGCAGCACTGTTTTGATGACTTGCTATGCAGATTCAAGTAAACATATAATTATCTATCTATCTATCTATCTATCTATCTACAAGCAAAATGACATTGACCTATCAGTGGAGTATGAATGACATTCTTACTGAAATGAGATTTGGTGAGGATACTAATGAAGAGCAGCTGATTTGGCAAATTAAACCTTTCAATGTTTTATGTTTAATAAATAGGAAATATGCAAATTTACAGACTATGAAACATAGGATAAACCCTGTTTAGGGCAACTGGTTAATAGCTACACCACAGGTTGCCAGCTGTGTACTGTTGCTTTCAGGCTCCTCAAATGTCCCACACTTCCCTGATCCTGTGACCACATGACTATCATCAAAAAGAAAGCTGATGAAATTTAAGTTAATGTAAATTTAAAGACACAAGTTTCTGGTTTTTGTGCATTTGTGAACATAAAAGAAACAGAAAGTTTTAAATTACTCAAAAGGCTAATTTATTTATTTTTATTTTTTTGTTGTTGTTTTTTTTTTTGTTCCCTACTTAATAAAAATAATTAATGTTAACATTACTTTGAGGGAGTTAATGTAAATTTAAAGACACAAGTTTCTGGTTTTTGTGCATTTGTGAACATAAAAGAAACAGAAAGTTCTAAATTACTCAAAAGGCTAATTTATTTATTTTTATTTTTTTGTTGTTGTTTTTTTTTTGTTCCCTACTTAATAAAAATAATTAATGTTAACATTACTTTGAGGATTTGACAGTGAAACAACAACTGCTTTCCACTTCAAGCACTGCCTAAGAATGAGCAATTATTTAATGAGCAGTATTTAATAAACTTGTTAATGTTAGTTAATAAAAATACAATTTATAACAATCCATGTTGTCACCATTATGTTCAGTTTAGCTTTAGTTTTGTTTTCACGGACTCCTATGTTTCATTCATCAGTTGTCATGGTTATTCATTATGTTTTTAATTAGAGCTTACATTCGAGTTTACTTTGCTTTAATAAACACGCTTCAATTTGAATCTTCACGGTCATTGGACTTAACTGTGACACATGTCAGCTCAGGTAAATTAAATAATATTAAAATTTACAACTTTTGATTCCATTAAAGGGAGGTTAATTCCATTATGGAGGGTCATATAGCTCTCAGATTTCACCAAAAAAAATATTGAAGGTGATGAACGAAGGTCTTACAGGTTTGGAACGACATGAGGGTGAGTAATTAATGTTAGAATTTTCATTTTTGGGTGAAGTATGTTGGGTAAAATTTTAAAATTAACTTCAATTAGAATTATTTTTCAATGTTAATATATATTAACTAATGTTAACAAATGGAACCGTATTTATTTGTATTTTTTGCACTAGTTATGTGCGTGTTAAATGAAGTATATTTTTTCTGTAAAGCTGTTCTGAAATAATGTGCACCATGAAAAATGCTAAACAGTATATTATGCCATATTGTATAGTGGTGCTATATTTTATAACTCTATATCTACGAAAAAAATTATAAAAAGCTTATTCAGTGGAAGCTGTGTGCATTCAAGTTCATGGAACCTAGCAGGTTCAGAAGTTCCTTCTCCCATTTCTAACTCTTACATCATGGTATATCCTGAGCAGTGACATGATAAATTAATGGCTAATTAACGTTTTCTACATTATTAATTATTGCTTTCACTGGAGCTTTAACTTTATCACCTTTGCTAATCAGCACACGTTGCTAATGTATGTGTTATTAGTTAGCATCTCTTGACCTGGGGGGACTCTTCCAGCTGAGCAAGCATTCTAAAGGAAATGGTCTGTTAAACATCACCACATAGTTCACAGAGCAAGAAACTGGTTACACAATTTAGTGGAAGTTATGATTGGCTTGTATATGAAACTCCTTCCCTGTGTTTTAACTGAGTATTCCTCACACAACAAATCAGGTACGAATCTGCTCTATCAGCAGAAATAACTCACATTACTGCTTATTTTAGGGCTTTTATATCTCCTTATCTCTGACTTTTCTGTCTGTCATGGGTTACAATGCAAGGTCAAGTACAAATGAATGCAGGTGTTTCAAGGTTATTTATTTACAACAGGTCTGTGTACTTGTTTTAAATATTTTATTTACAATTCACACTTCTTCATTTAGTGTGTGGAAGTGGTTCAGTGTTTTAGTTAAATTTGCTGTCAACCATTTAGTTAGTTTGAGCAGATTTCCATACTGCCTATAAAGCCAATGGAAAATTCCCAAGGAACATACAATAGTGCCGGGAGTTGAACCGTTGGCAACACATCACATTTTATCATTGTCCGGGGTATCCGGATACTGGAACCCACAAGTATCCATAGTCAATTCGTTAATACACAACAGTGAGTATGCATTATCCAGTTAGTTTATTTGTGGCAATGAACAGTTACTGCAGTAAAAGTATAGAGTCTATTGGAGAAAAACATCCTTTATAAAAACAGCTCATGTGTCGAGATGTTCAGTTGACAGAAAACTGCCTTTTCTTTGCACATGCAAAGAAAGGGTAAACAATGGGAGCGAGAGAGCTAAAAAAAAACTCATTAAACTATATTTGTAAGTGAGGAGCATGGGAAAGTCAAGTTGCATTGTGTGTGTCATTCGATCAGTCTGAAAATGTCACTTATACCACAGTAATGTGTGCATGCATTTATCAACACACTGTGTTACACCAGGGCATTTACATGCACACATAAATTAAACTAATACAAACAATGTAGTCAACAATCATGTTTTTAAATTGTTGTGCATGATGACAATGAATTGCAAGTTAGCAAGGGTCAGGGGCACTGTGGGGGGTGGGGGGGTAGTTAGGATGATTCCAAGGGCCCGACGAGGGGGCCCCCTGAACACGTTTGAATGCGATTTCAGTCGTGATTTCTACAACAACTCCAAAGGAACACGATTTCTACCGAGGGGGACCACAACTCACCCCCACGCGAACATGGGGGCTCGAGTCAATATGCAATTCAGGGGGCTCAGAAACTCTAGCGGCACCCCTGGGCATACCATCATCTAAAATTTAATGAATAGTATAAAGTTGGTTTATATGTGGTTTATAGAGTCACATAGTACACATTATATACATACTATATATAAGGGGTGTTGACTCACAGGAACTCAGAATTCAACCTGGGTCATGTCCCAATTCCTTGTGATTTAGTCACTTTATGCTTTAGTTATTTACCTTTTCACTGTTGTGGTGTCAATATCATTAAACAATGACAATGCTTTAACTCTTTTTTTTTTTTTTTTACAGCTTAAGCAATGCTGTCCGGATGACCCAGACATCATTGTTATATCTCCCAAAGGAACTGCAACAGAAAGAGTGAGAGAATAAGTTATCAGACATATCAGTTTTCTCTAAAGACCTACTTTGGGTTTTCATGTTCCGATTTAGAAGGGAATTTTGTGCAGCATGCATGTGTATTTCTCTCTCCTTCTCTCTCTGTCTTTGTGTGTGGTAAGATTAATAAAATTGCTTTAAATTGTGAGGAAAAGTAACAATAAGCTGCAATATCTGATCCAACACTTCAAAGAGTCAGATTCTAAAATATTTCTGCAGACACCCATCACTCAACATTCATGATACTGCAGCCAATGAGGGAATTGTCAGGCAAAGAAATAGCTTGAACTTTTTACTCGACCCATAGACTCTGCTTTGTCGGTCTTTCACTCACCTTCTTTCTCATTTACTTGTGTGAGCATGATGTTTCTAAAAATATTAACCACTAATTTGTTCAATTGAAAAATGAAATGTTGGAATGAATCCCACTGCCAGTACAACATGCATAGACGATATAAAGCAAGTTGAAACAGTCAAGCTATTCATAAATTAGCAGAGCCATATGCTTCAAAATAAAAATGAAATATTAATGTTCATTTACATTTTTAATCATCATTCAAAAGATCCTTTGCGACCTTATACAAGGTAATTTCCATTTCCATATCACTTGATCATAGTCATGCTGTCTACCTCTTTGTTGCTGTCTTTTGTATCTGATGAAAGTTACCATCTACCACTAAGACAACAGTAATAAGTCTTCCTTGTTGACAGTTAGATTAGCAAAGTAACACAGAAAAATTAATCTCTAGACTGGAGTTTTCAGTCATGCATACAATCATGCAAACACAAGCTTCAGCACTTCACCAAATCCACTATGATTAGATTAGCCTCGTATTTTCTCACATTATGCAGAACAGCCAAAACAGAATACAGCTCTGGGTTGGCACTGGTTCTGGTGACTGTGCAAGCTCAAGCCTCTGCAGTATCCTGGCAACAGTAATTGGTGCTTTCTGGTATGGAAATTGCTGAAAATCCTGAGGGAGGATGGCCCTCCAAGCTAGAGCTGCAGCATCATCAAGGTTGATTCCTGGAATAAGGTCACCACAAAGAGAAATCACCTATGATCCAAATAAAATGTATTTAGCATTTTACATAGAATTATATACCTCAGAGCTCCCAACATCACTATTGCTAAAATACCAAGGAAAGGTTCCTCAAATCTGGCTCTGGAGGGGTTGGAGCTAAACTCTGCAGGACAGTAGCCCTCCAATGCCATATTTGAGAAACCTTGATCTGGACGATACAATATAAGAAGTCATCAAATGACTAGTGGCCACCTGTCATCCATTTTGTTACTGGCATCAGCAAAGAAAGGTTTTATGTAGTTATATAGTTAATATGTAGTAGTTAGACATATTTAAATTTTGAATGTTGACTACAAATTTTTACAAACAAAATTTACTTTACAAATTGTTATTTGATTTTATTTATTTATTCATTTTTTTAATACAATATTTTATGCTAGATTTAGCCCAAATCATTTCTACAAACCAAAGAGGATTCATGATTGGAAGACGTTCATTTTACAACACTAGAAAGCTTCTCAATATTCTTATGACATCACAGATATACCAAACATTGTGTTATCTCTTGACACAGAGAAGGCATTTGACAGAGTGGAGATACTATTAGAATCAAATGGAAAAATGTGACTTTTGTGATGATTTCTCTTGATCAAATAATTATATGTTGCTCCAGTGACATCGGTGGAAACAAACAGTGTGCGCTCATTCCCTGTCCTGTTTCATCAAGGCATTCGGCAGGGCCCTTTTTAACTTTTACTTTTGCCAATGCAGTTGTGCCTCTAGTAATTTTTGCTTTGAGGTGACATTGACTTTAAAAGTGTTACTTACTAAGGTGTTCAGTTCCTGTCATCATGAACACCCTGAACCAATTTGCTAAAATCTCTGCGTATATATAAGCTTAACTTTTAAAAAAGTGAGCTGCTCCCTCCTTCTGTGAATTATCTGACTGACAACCACATGTTCTTCTCCTCTGTTCATAAAATAATTGGTAACTATGGTAACTGTGATTTCTCTTGAAAACTACAGTCCTGTATGTATTTGACTTTGTTTCTTTCTTTGATGTTACATTATCTGGATAGCATTCTGAAAGGTATCAGGATAAAATATATGTAGAGGTTTTTAAAATAATCTAAATCTTACATAACATAAATCGGGGTGTCAAATCTAAACTTGTGTTTTGAATAAAATGGGGGTAGACATATATTTAGAATATTATTTTCTTTATTGAAGAAATATGTGTATGTACTAGTAACTGTATAAAATATTTTTTGAGATGTACCTGTACTTCAAAACTTAACAATTCAATGCATTTGTATCACAACAGGATTATAGAAATAAGAAATAAGGTCTTTGTCTAGCAAAAATGGTTTATAAAGCAAAATAGTATCTCTGCTTTTTTGTATAATGACTGCTGTCAATTAAACAAAAACCAAATAGCGTATGGATTGCAAATATCTCATGAATTGCAGCAAAACTGTTTGATAAAGCAAAATAGTCAACAAGTTGTATCTAAAATCTTATTATTTGACTTAATTTGAAAAGCCAACTTGAAATTGAAAGGACAAACACAGTACTTAAAAAAAATACCAGGCACTCTGCACCTTTTCTTAGAAATTATCTTTTTTTATTCTAGGGTTAAATGCATAGTCCACCCAAAAATGCAAATTATGTTATTAATTACTCACCTTCATGTCATTCCAAACCTGTAAGACATTCATTCATCTCCCAAACACAAATGAAGATATTTTTGATGAAATCTGAGAGCTCTCTGACCCTCCATAGACATGTTCCCACACCCAGAAACGTATAAGGACATCGTTAAAATAGTCCATGTGACATCAGTAGTTCAAGCAATGAGAATACTTTTTGTATATGCAAAGAAAACAAAAATAATGACTTTATTCAACAATTCTTCTCTTCCGCATCACCGTCTGCCCCATTAATGACAGTACCATGACGCATGAGTGATGCCGCTGACGTAGAGCACACATGCACTGCACCTTGTCTACGAGCTCTGGTCTACCTTGTCTATGCATCGTGGAACTCTCATTAATGGTGGCGGATGGCGACGCAGAGGAGAAGAATTGTTAAATAAAGTAGTTATTTTTGTTTTCTTTGCACACAAAAAGTATTCTCGTAGCTTCGTAAAGTTACGGTTGAACCACTGACATCACATGGACTATTTTAACGATGTCCTTTGCCATGGCCACTTTCAATACTGAGAACCAGTGCTGGTCTGTGACGCAGGATCCGTGGGATGTCAACTTCATTATAGAGAACATCTGCTTGCACAAATAGGAGCTTCCGAACACAGACTTGTTACGAGCAGCGTGAAGGCATAGCTGTGGCATTCAGGGAGTAGATCTCAGCTGCCTCAACTGACTGTGTTGCTGTGTTTCAAAATCAGCAAATCTCCTGCTGAATTTTACTTTTACTGTGTTCATATTGTTGGCATGCACTTCAGTCGCGAACGGAATGATGACTGTATTACTAACTGACTAGCAAATGGGAAAGTGAGAAAGGTTGCCTTGGCGTATCTGGCCCTCCCAAAGACACAGTTTTATTTGAAACACCTTTACCAAGTCTTGCATTTCAGTGATAAGTTGCTTTCACACATTGCAGGTACACTCTCCATTGAAAATGAATGGGAGCATGTCGCTTTGTCGCTGTGTGTCGCTGGCAGTGTGAATGGGGCTTTATTCCATTGCAATTCCATGTTGTTGATGCACTGCTCCCTTTGTGAGCAGTCCTGTCCAGAAGTTGTCCTGTGAATCGCTCTTAAATCCAAAAGATTTTCAGTGACAGAAAACTGAGCGTCTACTCCTCAAGTGAATAAAGAGCTGGGCAGTATCTGTCCTGTCTGCACTCTCATTTACAGCCAATGAATATGCAACAAAGTCATTAGCTTTTTATTTTATCTGGATCTGTTGTTTGGAGGCCAACTTATCAACCTGACTAGCCAAAGTGTTTTAGGGAATGCTGATGTTAGCAAAGACTTCCTTTTTGTCCAGGCACACAACACCACATACCTTTTCAATACAGTTTTTAATAAACTATCCCTCTGTGAAAGGATTGCATGCTCTTGATATCCCCTCTGCAATTGTGAAGCTTGCCTTCAGCTCCCTTACTCTAACTGTTCATGTGAGTAAACATTTGTTTTTGTTTCTTTTTAATGGGATTTAATTCCTGTATCCAAGTGTTTCAATTCATGTTGCAGCCATCCCTGGACTCACCTATATATATATATATATATATATGACACTACTATTACTATTACTATTTCTACTAGAAAAAATAATAGGAAAAATCAAGCAGATACATAAAAATTGTGCTAGTTCCATGAAGTATCCACTGGTGCCAGCCAGGAAACAATTGAGCACTTGAGCTGAGGTAGACAGATCCTGCTAAACTGTTCCACATTAAGCATCTCATGGGTTCCTATTAATGTTAACATTTGATGCATTTGGCAGACACTTTTAGCCCGGCTATATATTTTAGCAGTATGCATTCCCTAGGAATTAAACCCATTACTTTGACGCTGCTAGCCATGCTCTCAGTGATCTACGGGAATGCCTTTAGCATTGACATGACTAATGAGCACACACTAACCCATGTCCTGGGTTAATATGAAATCATTCATCTAAATCACTTATGTATACATTAGTTTATGGAAGCAATTATAACTTGTGTTTTAGCTGAAGTTATGTTAATAATCTAGTCAAATTTCTAGCACAGACCTTTCGATCTTCTTATACATCAGAATGTCATTAGTTATAGACATTCACTGCACTGCCAAAACAAGAGAAATAAAGTTTCTTTGTGAACTAATGTTACCTTCATTTCTTTGTTATAGTCATCAGTGCCAGACACAGCTGTCCTGCAGGTTTACTCCTGAATAGATCTCTTTGTTTTAAAGAGAAGCTATAGCAAAGGGCAAATGTGACCTCTAGAAATACACGTGGCATGATCTGAATGAAAGGTTATAAGGTTCCTTGTTCAAACATCAGGGTGTCGATGGGGTTGTCCAGTGACCTCAGCGGTGACACACTTCTGTCCAGATACTTGTCTCATGTATATGAGAGGAGAGACTTGAGGAAATTAGGAGCAAAGGTCAACAGCTTCAACAGTTAAGAGCTACAAAGGTCATTAGTTCTGCACTTTCCAATACTGTTCTTGACAGTATGTGACTTTTAGACATTGCAAAGAACCTGATTACTTGCTCAAAATCTTAATTATCTTTACTTCAGTGCTAAACTTTGAGGGCCCTATCATACATCTGGCACAATGCGGAAATAGTTTCAGCACGACGCAGTTGTCGTATTGTGTAGGCTACATAAATATAAAAATGCCTACATGTCATAATGGATAGTCATTGCATGTATCATAATTAGGCTTCCTATTTGCTCGCGCACGAGTAGCTCCGTTTCATCTCTGGAGACACGTTCTGTCTTTGTGCTTGCAAATTCCGCCGTGTAAATAGCAAATCCGCCATGGCACGAGCGCAACTGGCTCTTAAAGGGAATGGGAGATGAGACTCTGATTGGTTTATTGCACGTTATGCCCAAAACACACACATTACTCATTAAGAGAATAGGGACAACCCTTTTAGACCATGCGCTGTTGTTGTCATGCATTTTCCCGTCGTTAAACTAGCAAAAGTGGATTTGGACACGCCCTACGTGCACCTGCGCCATGCGCTTTAGACCATGCACTTAGATCATTAAAATAGGGCCCAGAGTGTATCTGAATGGATGATTATTTGCACAATGTAAGGATTCATTAAAAAGTCTGTTATTTTGATAATATGCATAAGCATTGTTTTCTTTCTCAGTTTTGCACTTGCTTTGCAGACAGTCCAGATTCAAAGCCCAAAATATGGGTCTCTACCATGATGTTACAGAAGATGCAAAAACAAATCTAGTGGCTGTTCAAATCCCCCTCCTCTCTCAGGGGGTCGACCCCTCATGTATCACCCTGTGAGTTTTTTTACTTTTCATACCAAATTCATTATCCTCACAGTGCCAATATGTGTTTTTATTAAGCTGAACTCAATGAACCATACAAATAAAGGTTGCCCATTGATGGTGCCCATATGAATTTGAAGGATCTGTCACTAAAATAAGTATATCCTTTTGCACAGTGGGTGAGGTGGAGGAAGATCTTGACATCCTTAAGCCTGCTCGAGCCCTGGATGTCCTGCCAGCGTCCGCTCCAGCTTTTGTTTTTTTTTTATATTGGCCCCTAAACCTGTGACTATGCCTACCATGGACCCCAAGCTTACACACACGGCTGCCATGGACCACTGAACATGTTTTATCATTGTTCTGTAGGTTGGAGGAGTTGGGCAGGGGGATATTGTAGGCTCGGTGCCACAATGAGGGCTTTAACAACATCCCAATATTTAACCAAAAGAACAGTAAACTTACATATGAACATACAAATTAATGCCATTATATAGACTTATACAGAAACACACAGAACATCTGGGCAACAAGACGTTGCATCAGTAGCTGATGCTATGGGGAAAACTCTTTCTCCTGAAAAACTGAAGCCGTACTGAATGACACTAATGTCCTACATTGGCCAATAATGTTCAAGCCCACAAAGACTGTGCTATATATAGCAGCACTGAGCTTCATTGCCTCAGAAACTTTCAACTGAAAAGAGCAGTGATCTACAGACTCTGAGCTGAAAGTACCGGCAAACTGCAATTTCTCATTACCTCCTCTCAGGGAACCAAGAATGCACCGGAGTCCTCAGGTTAAGCACACACAGCTGCTGCACCGGTAGATGCACTGGCGTCCTCAGGCCACACAGCTGCTGTAAGTTGACTTTGCTAATTCACCTAGCCTATGTGGAGGTGACATTGCATGATGGGAGGGTGGAGGCAGCCCCAGCACCCTAATTTTAGCAATTCTTGGTAGCGGACCTAGTGAAACACATGCGTATGCAACTTGGCAGTTGGCACTTGTATAAAAGACAAAATGGATATGTTCATACTGCAGGCAAATCTGGCCCAAAAATTTTTTTGTTTGTTTGTTTTTTGCTCACGTGACTCAGATCTGTTTTTGTCATGACAGTGTGAACAGCACAAACCATATGGAATCTGATCTTTTCCATTCTGATTTGTGCCACTTCCATATGTCGTACTAAATCAGATGTTTTCAAGGTCGGATGTTTTGCAATGTGACTGCAGTGTGAACAGTTATGTCGGAATTCATGCAACTTTCATTTCACTCTAGATCGACATTCATCATAATTCTGAGCTGCCGGGAGACACTTCAGAGATTTTACATATCCAAAGTTATCAAGACAGTTGCAAAAAGTAATCAGTGGAAGTGTGATGTGTCAGAAGAATTCATAAGTATTACAGTGACAACGCTAATTACAAGCAAAACATGAGGGCTCGTATCATAAAAGTTTCAAAACTCTGCTGTCTTTTGTCACATCCTTGTCTTTATTTTTCATATTGCCTGCGCATAATTTTGCTGGTTTCTGCAGCAGATCACACTATAAATAAATGCAAAATCGCTTATTTTATGTCCTCCGTGTTTACTTATTGCCAAAATATAGTGTTGCCAAATCCACAGTTTTCCCGTGGAATTGGGCTACTTCTTTCACTTTTACCGCGGGTTGTTTTTCAAATTCGTGGGTTGACGCGACCCCACTAAAGCAATATTTACCCCCAGGGGTGGACAAAGTACTCAACTCCATTACTTGCGTGAAAGTACAGATACTGCTGGTCAAATATTACTTCATTACAAGTAAAAGTTATAAAGACAGATTTTTACTTAAGTAAAAGTACAGAATTACTTGCTTTTAAAAGTACTTAAGTACCAAAAATAAATTTACTTTATGTCAATGCACTGTTTTATTGTTGTACGTAATAATTGCAATACCTCTGAAGCAACTTAGAATACATTACACCTACTGAATACACTGACTAGCTTGTAGTATCTTTGGAATAAAGAGCTTTTAGAATGTTAAAAACCTATGGGGTGGAAAAATTT
>NW_015666159.1:214485-220653 GCF_001515625.1 Sinocyclocheilus rhinocerous | reverse complement strand
GTAATACTTGCAATACTTCTGAAGCAACATAGAATACATTACACCTGCTGAATACACTGACTAGCTTGTAGTATCTTTGGAATAAAGAGCTTTTAGAATGTTAAAAACCTATGGGGGGGAAAAATTTTTTTTAAAAATAAATAGCTAAATAAATATTTAACACCCCCACAAAAGCAGGATGGTAGTGATCTCACAAAGCTCTGACAGTGTGTGCACACATCTATGTGTAGCCATTCATCCACATTTGAACAGAGTGAGTCAGTGGACAGTGGAATCCTGTAAATACAGAGTGATAAGGAATAAACAAAATCAAACCTGCTTTAAAACCCAGCAACACAACTGTAGCTGTATAACTTTGCAACAGCAACACTGCTTTAACAAAAAAGAAAAACAGCAACAGACTTATTTGCCATCAAAACAAACATTTTAAAAATGCTGTCTAATCGCTCTCGCAGTACTTTGATATCACACACAGAACGACTGTGCAGTGCTGCTTCAAGTCCAACACCTATTGTGTTTTATTAGGAGATGCACAACAGTTATTCTTTGGCTTTATAGGTAATATTTTCACTTACGAAAAAATAATACTCAAGTAAAGTACCGATATTTAAAAAGTGTACTTAAGTACAATACTCAAGCAAATGTACTTAGTTACTGTCCGCCTCTGTTTACCCCCCAGATCATGATTGGGCTAGTTTTGGACTAGTTTTGAGAAGCAATTGGGTGGATTTTGTTGAGAAAACCTGGAAACCCTGTTTGTATCGTGCTTTTGTGCATGCGGGTCAGTTCAGTACCATGATCTGTTCACACTGTAAATCTGATATTGGCCACATTTAAAACAACAATGTCAACAGCTATACTAAAAAATCAGATCAAAGAAAAAAATTGGAATTGAGCACTAAGGCTCGCAGTGTGAACGTAGCCAATGACTGACATGGGGCAATTTACCAGGCCATTGTGTCACGTTCCACACCAACAGGTGAACGCTAAGCAAGTGTGATGAGAGGCTGAACATGAAAGAAATGTTTCAGGTCCACTGACATAATCCAGTCCCTTAGCTTAATCATGTGTGAGAGTCTGTTACAGGTCTGTTATGCACCTTGACAGTGCATGATTCAGCAGTCACAGATTCAAGATGCACAACTTGAAAACCGAATCAAAAGGGGACTCATGGTTGATGACTGGGGAGAACCTGCAGAGTAGGAGGAGAGCCACCATGATCTTCTGAGTCTAAAGCCTCATGCACACCGGGACGATTATCACGCGCGCTTATCGCCAGCGTTTTTCGACGCGTCTTGTGTGTTCATACATAAGCGATTTTCACTGGCGATGAGCCAAGTGAACATGCAAATTCACTCCCTGACATTAGATGGCGCTTAATGAAAAATACCCCGGTACACATCGAATCCTATTTGATCTGCAATTCCTCTCCATAACACCTCCCTCTTATCGAGATTTTTGTAGTCGCTGTCACGTTTGAGCGACACCAATGAGACCAGCAGCTTTACATTCATCTTGCCTCGATGCTTCTTCTTCGTGGTCATAAGTTCCCAGAAAAAATAATACTCAAGTAAAGTACCGATATTTAAAAAGTGTACTTAAGTACAATACTCAAGCAAATGTACTTAGTTACTGTCCGCCTCTGTTTACCCCCCAGATCATGATTGGGCTAGTTTTGGACTAGTTTTGAGAAGCAATTGGGTGGATTTTGTTGAGAAAACCTGGAAACCCTGTTTGTATCGTGCTTTTGTGCATGCGGGTCAGTTCAGTACCATGATCTGTTCACACTGTAAATCTGATATTGGCCACATTTAAAACAACAATGTCAACAGCTACCAAAAAAACGAGCCAGGGGCTTTTTTTTTTTTTTAAATGGCGCTTTTACGCCTGCCGTTTTGTACGCCGGTGTGCACACTCACATTGGCGCCCTTTGTTTAGTCACGAGGCATTAAACGTCGGCGATAATCACGAGCGATATTCGTTCCGGTGTGCACAAGCCTTAAGATCAACCACTTTTACCTCAGCACTCCAAGCTCCTTGGCCTTATATTTACCTTTGGCTCTACTGCAAAACTTTTTGATTCCTTGGCTCCATTTATTCCATCGTGATCCTTCATCCTCCCAACTTTACTGTGATGCCTCATCCTTCTAATCTCATCATGGTTTGTTGATCTCTGGCTCCACCAAGGAGTTTTAGACCTGCGCCTTGGCCCTTCATCTCTTTGGCTCCACCATGGATTCCCCCTCTCTTTGGCTCTACTATAGTCCTCGGTTCCCCTTGATCCACCTTGGTCATCTGTTCCTGCAGCGTTACTCTGGTATTTCATTCCACCAGCTTTGTCTCCACCCATGTCAAATTAATCCTTTGTTCATAATGCCCTCTGTTTTAATTCATTATTGGTGGTTCCTATCCTAACACATTGCGTCTTTTTTAGTAGCTGTTTTGCTTTCCCATGGACTTTTTCTTTTTTGTGATATCCTACTCTCATGTACTTCATATAGAAAAAAACCTGAACCATGACTTATACAATAATTATACAATAATAATTATAATTATTTATTTTTAACTAAATTAGCCTATAAAAATTTAACAAATAATCAAATATATTACTGTAGTGATACTGTTGTAGGCTACTGTAAAATAAAAATATATATATTTATTTTATTTTAAGTAAAATTATAATAATAATATTTATGGCTGTTTTCATTTCTTTTATTTCCAATGTTATTGTTTTTATTTGTGTCATTCAGGCTTCAAGCACTGAAGAAAGAAGCTCTTTTGCATTGCCCTTTTTTTTTTACGTGGTTAAGCATTGCCCGTCTCCAACGAATGACATTGAATCAAGTAGGCCATTGAATCACTGTTTTAGGACATTTAAAGGTGGGGTAAGTGATTTCTGGTAGCCAATGTTGATATTTCAAATCACCAAAACAAACACACCCCTACATCCAAACGGGTCTCGCCCCTATTTTGATAGCTCCGCCCCACACATGCGTACGCAACCCAGGCAACGATTAGTTCTGTGAAACAAAGCAAAACCAATGTTACACCGTGTCTACACCTGACGCGAGCGGCGTGGCGCGACAAAATACTATAGCTATACTATACATTGGCTGCATCCGAAAACTTAGGCGGCTGAATTGCTGCCGTATGAGGCAATGACTTCAAAGGCAGCGTTTTTGCACGAAGGCACCTAATACAGTTATGTATTAACTCTATGAAGACCTTGATGAACTCGCCCGCCAAAGGTCTGTGCACAGGAGGAGAAGGTTGAGAATGGCAGCTACTTTTTACTTAAATAGAAGCACAGAGGTAAGTCTTAATTGAAGGTTAGGTAATTGTTCTCATTTTCAAAAATAAACTAATATTATAAACAGCAATACTGTTTATTTTATTTTATTATTACAGTATTACTGTTCATTATTGTATATATTTTCAATAACCCCTAGGCAATTATAATAGAAAAATTACACAGTAGCAAGTGTTAGATTTAAAAAATATTTTATTAAACATAATTATTATACATATTATACATTCCCAAATGAGCAGTTTTCCAGTTTTATTAACTATTCCCAACAGAGCTTGCCAGTTTATTCCATCTGCAACCAAACAGTCCCACTTCTACACATCTTTTTTGAAGGGGGTGACACACGGCCTGATTTCCAGCTGAGTCGTGCGTCCATTACAGCCCTTCTCCAGCTCCTGGACCAGAGGCGGGTTCATGGGTGGGGTTCAACCATTGAACTACTGGTCTTCCTTTTCTGGCTGGCCAGTGGAAGCTCCTACCGGGTGGTGGCCAGGGCGTTTGACATGCCCACATCCACTGTTCACCAGCTCATCCATCGAGTGGCAGGGGCAATGACACGTCTGACACCAAGTCAAGTCAAGTCACCTTTATTTATATAGCGCTTTTAACAATACAGATTGTGTCAAAGCAACTGAACAGCATTAATTAGGAAAATAGTGTGTCAATAATGCAAAAATGACAATAGTAAACACTCATTTTCAGTTAAAGGCAGTTCATCATTGAATTCAGTGATGTCATCATCCAGCTCAGTTCAGTTTAAATAGTATCTTTGCAATCATTTGCAATCAAGTCAACGATATCGCTGGAAATGAAGTGACCACATGTGATAAGCGTCCCAAACATCTTGGATGCACAAAGGGAGGTGGGTGAGGGTTTCAGGCAGCTGGCAGGGCATCCAGCTTTCCAATGGTCAATGGGTGCAATTGATGGATGTCACATCCGGATCAAAGCACCTGGAGTGCCCCATGCTCAGTGCTACAGAAACCGCAAACTGTTTCCCTCAATCCAGCTGCAGGCTGTATGTGACCACAAAGCCAGGTTTATTGATGTCTTTGTTGGCTTTCCTGGCTCTGTGTACGACTCCAGAGTCCTCCGACACAGCCCCCTGTATCGCAGTGGGGCATATCCATCACCAGGACACTTCCTCCTGGGTGATGGAGACTACCCCTGTTTGGAGAGGCCCATTGCCATGTTGACACCCTTCAAGCAGCCTGTAAGAGGAGTGGCACAACAGAGGTTTGGAAAAAGATTAAAATAAAAGTAAGCATCATTGCATGTTTCTTATATTTAAATTGTATTTAAATAATCACTTTGGGGGCTTTACAGGTTTAATGCTCATCATGCCAAAGCCCGCTCAGTCATTGAGCGAGCATTTGGCATCATGAAGGCCAGGTGGAGGGCCATCTTCTTCCACGCCCTGGAGGTTGACACTTCATTCGTCCCAGATGTTGTGTTGGCATGCACCATACTGCATAACATCTGTATTGGCAATGACGACATTATGGCAGTAGAAGAAGAGCAACCTGAGCAAGAAGAAGAAGAAGAAGAAGTGGCTGGGGAGACTACAAATGGAAGTGCTCTGCGTGAACGCATTGCTGCACAACTGTCCGCCCTGCAGGATCATGTTGTTGATCATGATTACCATGTACAATATAATTAAACGTATAAATACAAACAAGATTGATCTTACCTTTTATCTTAATTTCACATGTCTGACCACCTTATTGTATTTGTTTTTATGTTATTGCCTTTGTATGTTCTGTATTCTTGTCCAACACATTCAATACTCACATCACACATCAATGTAGAATAAAGCAGTTTTTATAAAGTTACTGATATGACTGGTGTCTTCATCTCATGTGAGTATACATAAGTTTTAACCATGAGGTCGTCACCTAGAGATGACCTTTATCACCTAGAGACGGCCTCTACGGCCCTGAAAATTAATGTTTGTTGTTGTCCACTCGCATTATTGACAAACTATTCTCTGTTTGTCACTGTAAAGCTGCTTTGATACAATCTGTATTGTATAAAGCACTATACAAAATAAAGGTGACTTGACTTGACATGAGTAAGTATTGAATTAATTAGAACATATTTAAATTAAATTAAACCTATTGAAATTGGAACCTCAGAAAATAAAACCTTACCATCTCAATTTAAGTATATTGGTAACACTTTAGAATAATGGTCCGTTGTTAACAAGTAACTATGCAGGAAGTAATAGGTAGTACTACATTAACACTTAACTTAATACTATTAACTAATAGAGAAGCAAGATTAACTAAGCAGTAAGTAGTAGCAAATTCACATACATTTGTGTGAGGCACTAGTGATATTTTACCAGACACTGTAATCTGGAATATGCGGTTTTGTGCTTAACACAATATAAATGCAGTCCATGCCTTCATTAAGGATGTGAATTGTTTTTGTCAAGAGAACATCATTATTTATATTCAAGAAAAGTCGTCCCCAGACTACTGTCACTAAAGGTATAGGTATTTTGGAGTTGGAGACATACTGAACTGACACAAATTAGAGCTCATAATTGTGAACTAATTCAATCACTTCCTAATTATTAAAATTTTTAAATGAATTATTTTTTATTATTATTTTATGTTTTTGTTTGAAATAAACAGAGAACATCCATCTTTTGGTAAGAGTAGTAGTCACAATTTCAACCTGTAGCCGACTTATTTGGGGATATCATATTCATAAATTAGTTTCCACAAAGAACCCAATTGTTCACTTTTAAGACGTTACTGTTGTGATTAGTAATTAATTGGTGTAGCGTCTGGACCAATCAAACACACAATATATATTTTGTTAGCTATATTTAACAAATACTCTGTAACACCCCT
>NW_015666159.1:196694-214413 GCF_001515625.1 Sinocyclocheilus rhinocerous | reverse complement strand
TAATTATCAAATATCTAATAAGTAACTACTTTTGTCCTAAATTTGCTACTACTTACTGCTTAGTTAATCTTGCTTCTCTATTAGTTAATAGTATTAAGTTAAGTGTTAATGTAGTACTACCTATTACTACCTGCATAGTTACTTGTTAACAACGGACCATTATTCTAAAGTGTTACCAGTATATTTATTCCCAAATTCTCTCAACTTACTGTTATACTTTTATACCAAAACAAAACCACTGCAGTACTAACACAAGTAAACAAACTTATTTTAACATAACTTAAATACATAACTTGAATACATAAAAATATATATACAATTTAGTTTTTCTTAACAAGAGTCTCAAGTAAATAGAGAAGTCTGTTGGCCCTCTCATCTGCAGCCTTTTGTCTGGCTTCTTCCCTGGCTTCCTCTCTGGCCATTTCCTCCCTGAACATTTCAATGAGGCTCCTCTTTTTACCCCTTCGTCTGCTTGGTTCAGGCTCTCGGTCTTCATTGAGGGGCAAGGGAGAGGCATTTGAAGGCCCCGGCTCACCACAGGTGGAAGAGGCCTGGGACATTGAGGCAAGCAGCACTGGAGGAGTAACTGAATGCTTCTGACCCAAAGCCTCATCCATTAGGGTGAACCAGGGCCATGATGCAGCTGTATCCTCTCCCTTGTCAACCCCTGAACCAGTTGGTGGGTTTTTCAGCTCCTACAGAATTTTTTATTTTTTTTATAAACTGTAGAATGCATGTAAAAATATGTAACAAGAATATGTATAAAACATACCTTATATTTCTTTTTTAAGTTGTCCCACTTCTTCCGTGCTTGTTGTGGTGTTACTTTTCCCTCCAGTCCAATTGTCTGAAGCACTTTTCTTGAGAAAATTCAGTGAGATTAAACGTTTAAAAACATATGGATAACCTATCCCTGTAAAGCATGCAGGTGTAACCAAGGTTACTAAAGCTTATTGAAATTGTTCTGGAAAAAGAGAACACAAAGGTTATTGAGTCATATAACTGTACTTCGGGTTTTAAGTGTTAACTGGTTGTACCATTTTTGTGAAAAAAGGAACACGGTTGTTTAAAGATAGCTATAAACCAAACCAAGCTAGAAATTAATCTGAGTAAATAAGGAGTACCAGAACTAAGTAAAGAACTAACAGAATAACTACAGAATTAAATAACACTCAAAGAGTCGTTATCTGAGTAAAAACTGCTTTATTTCTATAATTTAATTAAAAAGGGGTTCTTTTGTTAATTTTTTTCCCTTTTTCTGAAGCTGTCATTTAGTTTTTTTTTCTTGTCTTTTCCCAACGCAAACAAATTAAAACAAAGAAATACAAAAGAAAAATACTTACCTTTTCAACTATAACCCTGTCTTGTGTTATTATTTCCCTTGTCTTGCTGCAACGCTGGCTCAAGAGCGAACGTAGGCTAGTCTTCTGATCTGGTCCAAGGCATTAGAAAGTGGTTTATGTTTAGATTGTAGGTCACGTGCTACACATTATTAACTCACAAAGGAAATATTAAATAATATAAGCTTTGAGTTACACGTCTGTACATTGCACTATAGGACAATGGTAAATCATACAGCAAAAGCTTAAGCATTTAGACTACCAATAATGCAACATTAACATTGGCATATAATAATTCTTAATTATATTCAACAACTTACATCCACCCGTTCACAGCACTGTTTTTATGGCCAGTGAATGCCTCCTCATTTTCAGCCCGGGCCGTTATGAAAGCGACTGTATCCTCAGATGACCCTTTTGAAATGATATTTGAACTATAAATAGAGAGCGCTTTGGCGATAACCAAGCAAATATTTAGCAACTACAACACTAATTTTTCGGTAGAAATGCAATCAAAAGTTGTCGAAAGTGAAAATAAAACTTACATTTGTATAAAAACTGCCCTCCAACCGCATTCTCCTACGGCATTTTTTTTTCTGAGCTCTACCATAATCGACTAAAGCAAGCCACTCCCCCTCGGACGAACACGCACAGGGTTGTGGGATATCAAAGGCAGCGAAGGATACATCTATGCTGCCTTCAAAAATTGATCAGATGAAGGCATCTCATGAGACAGGAAGTGAAGCTAACTTTGGATTCGGACATGCCTTGATGCCTTCCTACCTTGAAAGTCTTCCATCCTCCGAAGGCAGCATTTTTCAGTTTTCGGATGCAGCCATTATAATCAGTGATGCAGTCTACACTGGATGCGTCGCAACGCAACAAATCCCTGACAGACAACTGCTGCTGCATTCTATTTATGACGTATTGACTCAAATTTCAAATGATTTTCAACGGTGGCTTTGTCGCGTCCAGTGTAGACAGACTTTAGCTGTTGCGGTGCGTCCGGTGTAGACACAGTGTTACTCACCTATCGAGAAGAAACAAAGCAACCTCAGCATCCGATCGCAGGCCTTCCCGCTCCTTGAGTTCTCTCCAGCGCTGGAAAGCTGATCCGATATTTACACGGGTCCTACTTCTTGCCTTAAGCCTTCTTTTGTTCCGCAGACGTTTTCCTCTTTTGTTTTTTATCCGCCATCTAACGTTAAATCCTTCTGTCATCGCTCGGCTCGGCTAGTGTCTGTCTGGTGCACTGAGCGCTTTCTCCTCCACACCATGAGTAGACACGCCCCTTACTGCTGATTGGCTACAAGTTTGTTTTGGTATTTGGCCGACTCAGTTTTCTAAAGCCTATTTGTAAAAATACATACCCCACCTTTAAGAGGTAAAGCAAAAAAACATACACTCAACAAAAGTTCACACAGTTCTCATCACTCATATTTACATATTTATATTAAATGTTTGTCCATATTATGCTAATTTATGAACAAAAAGAAATATATAGGCTGCTTACAATTAGGGTTGCCAACTTTAGAAAATGAAAATAGGGGACAATCACCTTGGGGGGGGCGTTAGCGCGAGCACCGTTTGCTGTGAGGCGGGAGCGACGAGCCGACAGAGGATTAAGCAGCCTTCCTCGAACAGTTATGTTCACGATTTCTGATTTACTTAACTGTGTGAGGGGGATGATGGGGTGATTGGATGATGACAGGTATCAGTGATCATTCTCAAGTGATCAGTACTGCTGCTGTTGTATCAGTCAGTGGTAGATCAGCTTAGCAGTCAAAAAACGGGACAAGAGAAGTCATGCACGGGACAAATCAATTAGGCCCAAAATACGGGACGTCCTGGCTAATACGGGATGGTTGGCAACCCTACAAACCAAACGTTTTTAATACCAGATAACAGGTGCGATCTCGGATGACTGCATTAGCTAAGCTAATCGATTTGTTAGCATGTAAGCTAACTAATATTAATAGTTTAATTTGGTAATGTTAACCATATAATACATAATATAATACTTCATGCTTAAACTTAATCTGATAATTAAGAAAACCAGTGATAACCAGAAATCTTACACCTTTTATATAGGCTTTAAATGTATGTTTATTTTATTTATTTTTTATTTTAATTTAAAATAAGTCTAATTATCTCATACAGTTTTGTTGCTAGCGTTTCGCTTAATCTGAACCTGCGCCGAAAGCTACATTTATGCACAGCATCACTCGGGGATCCGCCCAAGAACCACCAGTACCTTTAAATGAAGTGTAGTGCGCCTCCCTTCACCGCGGTTAACATGAGCAGAGCTTCATACTGACAGCAGCTCTCGAGGGTGAACACTTGGTTAAGCTGCAGAGCCTCTAATAGAACCGGCACATATTGATTTCCTTTTGGGGTGAAGGTGTACGTATTTTTTTTTAGGTCTGTGCTCTTCCCCCGAATTCCGCTGATCCCATTTCATCTCAGGGCATTGCCTTTTAATTTATAGATCTCAGGTATTATGCAACATTGGATTATTCTACCAAGTGGTGAGAGGATTGATAATTTATATTTTTAAACACCGATAGCCTACACTTTCTTCCTTTAACCGGACGCTACATCTTCGGTCTCGGACATCGCAAACGAAAGAAACCGTCGGTTCTACTAATTCAAGGCTGGTGGTATATAGGTTCTCTACAGTACAATGCTGCTAAGTTTGTATACTCTGATGACATTTGTATGGGGACTACCCGGCTTTTCTGCCTCGTACGTGCCCTGTGAGCCGTGCGATCAGAAGGCGATGTCCATGTGTCCTCCGGTGCGGATGGAGTGTCAGGTGGTGAAGGAGCCCGGCTGCGGATGCTGCTTGACCTGCGCACTGACCGAGGGGCAGGCGTGTGGAGTCTACACGGGCACTTGTGGACAGGGACTGCGCTGCTTGCCTCGGAACGGGGAGGAAAAGCCGCTGCACGCTCTGCTTTACGGCAAAGGAGTTTGCATGAACGAGAAACTATACAAACCACTGCCTAGAGGTAATTTTTATTGACATGCACTAGGTCATTTGTATGCAAATTCAAATAATTGAATATAGGGGAAACTATTTTTCTATCTATCTATCTATCTATCGTCTGTCTGTCTATCTGTCTATCTATGCTGTATTATCTAGGTCAGGACATCCATAGCAGAAAATCTTGTAGGATGTATTTTATCTGGATGAGTTTTTACACTTATTGAATACAGAATTGGTATTTAAATCAAATTCCTTTTCAGCAATCCCCCACCCACACACCCGCAGATCTATCTCTCTGTCATTCTCTTTGTCACACTCTTTCACAGGCTTTAGCCTCCCCTGCCTTTCTTTTCAGCTCCATAAAAATCAGCGATTAACTCAGCTGTCAGCACTCTTAAAACTGTGATTATGCGATCTCATCACATTTACTGAAAACAGCTGCTGCAGCAATTTCACTCTGAATCTTCATCTTGCAAGTCGTTAAAAATTTAGACCAGAATGGGAGGCTTGAGAATGGTTCTGACAGAGAACGAACTAGAAGAATGAGGCAGCATTCTGAATATAATAAATAAAATGTTAAAAAGCTAAAAAAAAATTAAAAAGTGTTTACATAAATGAGTTTAGATGCTCAGATGGGACTCTATGCTGCCTCTAAATTCTGTGTAAACACTTAATTTTGAGTTAAAATATGTTGTTGTAACTTGCGTTACTGAGATTGTAACGAGTAATAATATTACCCAAATTGTATTAGTAATGCGTTATATTACTGCGTTACAGCAAAAAGTAATATACTACTGTAATATTATTACTTTTGTAATGCGTTACTCCCAACACTGGTAAAGATGCAATGCTACTTAAAAGTACTATAGTTCTTCTGGCCAAAAAGGACGATGATGTTGATTTGGTTCAATAAATGAAAGTAAAATCACTTTCACATTTTTATTTCATGTGGTATATTTATAAATTTACAAGTCTGGAATTAAAAAAATTATATTGTTGATTACGAAAGTAAAAAAAAACGTTTTTCCCCTGCATGTTATTTGCGAGGCTCTGCATTAAACATTTTGTGTAAATGCACTCGTTTAGTGCCACCTTTGTACTATAACAATGAGATTTTAGTAATAAAAGGCATGTTAACAGTATGTAACAGAAGACATTTAGAAGACAAACCAGGGAGAAAGAATGACCACCTCTCCCAGGGCTGCACAGATCTCAGATTAGCATGCATTCCCAGAAGAATACCCCCAGATTAGGAGACTTGGAAGTGCACTTGCCCCATCGCTAAAATAAAAAGTATTATCCCTCAAATAAAAGATCCGGTTAACTAATGCTTGGCAGATGATAAAACAACAGATTAGGAAAGAAGCGGAAGCACAATGTTGATTTATTCAATGATTTCCAAGCTTTGCTGAGGTCTTTCTCAGATTTGTCAGTGATGTCATCGCAAATGGCTTGAGAGATTTGCTCATCCATTGTGACCCTGGCTGCTTAGCTTTTCCACAGAAGACACAGAAGGGACGAGGAAGGGGTCAAGCCCTTGAATCTGATTACTCACTGTACAGCTGGGCAAATGCAGTGACGTGTGAGAGAGAGGATGAGGGTATAGACTAGGCAAATTGAAGATAGCATCTGGCATCTCTGCTTACAATTAAAATAATAGAGCCGGTGGTTGAGTTCAAACTCTTGACCGCTTTTGTCAGGCTTGATTTGATTCTATGACAAGTGAAAATGTAACTTCCAAAACTTCCATGATAGGTTTTTACAGACTGTGTATTCAGAAATACCTGCTTTTTACATTTTCCAATTTGGATAACTTTTCTATAGTTTCTATAATAAGTTCATGGTTATATTGTGAGGAAGGCACGTTAAATGAAATATGCTTGACAGAGTTATTTTCGCTAATAACGTTTTCATTATGAGATGACGTCTCGAGAAAGCCAACAGCTTAAAAAGCACCAGAAATCTGTTGATCTGTTGTCTCTTCTCAAGAGTATTGGCTGACTCTCAGATGCTAAACATTAGTCTTGCTAAGTCTTCTTTACAAGCAGTATTCCAATAAACTGAGCAGCAACATTCTCTGTGTATGCTGTAAGACCAGTGCAGGAAGATAAAAGTATTTCTTGTGGATAGATATTGACAAAGTGACTGTAATCAACTTGAAGCAAACCAGTCCATTGTGGCCTTTAATTGATGGTCTTGATTGTTTTCTGATTGAAATACAGGCGTCTTGACAGTGTAAACAGCCCTGGTGTATTTGTTACATGGATCTCAGTTATACCATTGCATCCGACTATTGTCCTCTTCTCAGATCGTGAGTCACATGAAGACACCCACATTACAGAGGTAACAGAGGATCTTCTTCCCCAGGCCAAAGTTCCATTATTCCAACGAGACCACATTAACAGCAAGAAGGCTCAGGCCATGCGAAAGGATCAGAAGAGACAGGAGGCTAAACTCAGGATCAGGGGCAATTTTGAATACCCGCTCTTCGGAAAGGACAAACATCAGTCTGACATTGTAAGTTTGTTCATCAACATTCATCTGATGTTAGTGAAAAACACTAACGTTTTCATGCTGTTTCTGTTATTTTAATGTTTATATTAATGCCTAACACATTTTCCAGAAAGTTCTGTTAATGGTATGTCTGCTAACTGCAGGGTCCATGCCGAAGAAAGCTGGATGGAATTATCCAGAGGATGAAGGACAACTCAAGAATCATGGCTCGTTCGCTGTACCTGCCTAACTGTGATAAGAAAGGCTTATTCAAGCGCAAACAGGTTAGTTCTGCACTTCAGCATGTTTATAGATGTCAGCTACTGGCATGCTTAGTTGTCGGAAAGTTTTCTTTCCTATAAACACATGGCTATTGGCTGAGGGCAGGGTCAAGTTACATTGCTTACTTTATGATGTCTATTTTTGGTTTTATGTCACAGTGTAAACCCTCCAGGGGGCGCAAACGAGGCATCTGCTGGTGTGTAAACAAGCATGGAGTTCAGATGCCGGGCACTGACTTTAATGGAGGCAACATCCAATGCAAAGATCTTGAAAGCAACAGCAACAACAACGAATGAGACAACTCAAATTTGGTCGCGTAACAATGACAATGTAAACCCACTTTCATCTACCATATTATGTGATTTGCCAATCATTTCTAATCTTAATCTTAAGAAGTCTGACCTTTATTTGTGGAAAATCCATATTATATAAAAAAAACAGCCTCTTTTAAAGCTAAGCAGAGGATATACTCAATACAAGCAACAGTTATTGAATCCTGCAATTGTCCTCTTTGATCTTCACGTGTCATTAAGGTTGGTAGGATGTATCAAGTATCATTTGGGAAATGTACTAGAGTCATGGAATAGTTTCCACTATATCTTATCATGGACGTCTTAAACGGTTTTATGAGCTTTAAGGAACAGTTTACCACAAATTTTAAATTCTGTCGTTATTTACCCATTCTCATGTTGTTGTTTTTTTTTTACCCATATGACACTCCTTCTTCTGTGGAACACAAAATAAGATTTCCAACAGTTTTGTCCATACAGTTTAAGTCAGTTGTGTCTAAAACACTGGATCTTTTGTGTATTCTTTTGTCTTCCACAGAAAAAAAAAAAAACGCATACAATTTTGGAATGACAAGGTGAATAAATGATGGCAGAATTTGCATTTTGGGTGAACTATCCCCATATATTAATATGGCTGTTTCATATGACTTTGCTTTTGTCCATGGCACAGCACTTATTCACTGAATAGTACTTGTATAGTCTTCACACACTCTGTTTATCAGTTGTTTTGTACCACCCTTTCCAAAGGTTTCAGCACAGTTTATTGTCTTGGCGCATTGTTTTGCCAGCCTGAATGATATATTGAAATTTATATTCTAATAACCACTGTTTTAATGCACTGTAAAAACAAACAAACAAAAGCCCTATGAAAGAAAGCAAAGCACAACACAACATCTCAATAAGCTTAGACACATATATTAACATGCAGTTTATATAAATCACTACTGAATAAGAAAGACTCAACATTTGAATGCACAATGGTGACAAAACAACCAGCCACTTTTCTATTTTTTTCAAACTTTAACAGGTCAGGGTCCTTGGGTTCTTATGGAAATCTCAGTGCCTTTTTCTACTCAAATATTTGAATACTGATTTACATCAAAGGCATCAAAGGGGCCAAAGAGGGAAAACACAAACACTCAAAATGCTGACCTTTAGTTTGCAGGAGTGTAGATTCAAAAAAGCAAATTCAATGTTCTTAAAAAGTAGGCAAATTGAGATTATTTGCATTATGAAAATGCCATAGTAGTACAGTACCAAAGGTACTGTACTACTATGTGTTGGCCCACAGACTTGAATTTGGTGCAACCACATTTTCCACCTAATGGTATCAAAAATATGCTTCATGCTTATGAGATTATTTGCATTGCATGTGTGACTTACGTATCAGATCAGAGCCTGACAACAGTTCAGAATTGTTGCCTGTTTGCAGAATTGTAGAAAGCCCACTGTCATCATCACCTGTAAACCAGATTGACTCTTCTATTTTAGCCATAATCCTCAAAGTTGTGAGATTTTTAAAGGACAATATTCCTCTTGTTACTCTTGAGTAACATGGAAATGATTCTGAATGGTACCACTCCATGTGGTAGAGTTAGACTCACTATTATGAGACAAAAATACAAAGCAGAGCAGTTAGACAAGTTTAGTGTAGATTCTTATTCTTCTTAATTTAATAGCTTATTTAAGATGTGCCCAAATCAAGTAATATGGATGATCAAATTCTTTGTATCACATCTAAATACTTGTGTGCAATATTTATTTGCCATGTAATTTATGTACTCTTATTTTTGTCTCTTTTGTAAAGACAAAACATTTATTTAATAAATATATGAATATAAAGATATTCAGATATAATAATATAAACTTTTTATTTATTTCTGTGTACTGTGCTTCATCAGATACAGTTTGAGAAGAGCATACTCACAGGAGTAATTTCAAATATTGAATTGGTGCATCACTAATTACATTTGCAGCATGTTTTTTTTTTTTTATATTTTATAAATTCTAGTTAATGTGTTTGTTCTGCCTTCATGAATGATTTAAAGACACCTATGACTTTTGTCACTTGAAAAAAAAAAAAAAAAAACTGCAAATAATACCTTGAAATACTTCTTTATTTGTGTACATGTAAAACATTGGGTCCAAAATACCAAGTGACAATGACACCTAACAGCAAGGTTGAACTGTGTGTAAGATTTGCACAAAGTAAATCACAATGTTAAGTTAAAATAGTTAGTGAAAATCTCTATTAAATCTATTTAACACATCTTCATTGACTTTTTATGCAACGTTATAATTATGTTTGCTCTTCCTTTGTGTGACCACCAGATGTCAGTGGTTATATGCAATTGGAAAAAGAACATCAACTGCATTAGTACAAACTGTGAGAGTAGCCCAATGTAATTCATTTCTGTAAATTTTTTAAGGTAAGGCACTAGCTCAACGACTTACTGTACAATGTAGTGCTTCACTGTTTGTCAAAAGGAACACTGTCCTATCCAATAAGAATCATTACTATAGCATTTCCTGCACAATATGAGAAGAGGCAACCTATAAAAGAAGTGTATTGAAACAAATAGCACCAGTAACATCATGAGAGAAATAAAACGTATACATACGAAGTATGTGAAAGTGTTAAAGGTAAGTTTACAATCCTACAATCCTAGTTATTTTCCTACAGAAAATTAGTAGTATGAGCTAATGCTAATCTCAGTCCTCTGGTCATATGTCATCACTTAGCTTGGATTGAATGAATACTATCAGTTCAGTTATATCAGTACTTCAACTGTAACAATACTGTTTCAAACCATCTCAAATCTATAAGCGCAAAAATGTATAAACACACAAGGTATATTGGTAGCTTGTTTAGAGAGTGTAAAACACTGACTCCTTTAGGGGCAAGTGTGTGGGTTTGTAGGCTTGAAGGTCAAGATGGGAAGGGATAGGAAGGTTTAGGACATTGTTAGTTTATAGGGTCCACAGAGGGATCCATGTCCTCAAGGTACTGGCTGCAGTTGGGATCACCCCTTATCAGTGGAGAGGTGGGGATGGGTCTTCCTGTGTGTGGATTCACGCACCAGCACTCACCACGATGTCCATTCACTGACATCTTACACTGAAACACACACAATAGTCAAATGAGCTTTTAGAACTAAATTTAGCGTTTAAAATTTGATTGACACATTTGTGGCCATATATTGGTTACCACAAAAACATTTTTAAAAATACTTTTCTTTTAAACAGCACTTACAATGGAAGTGAATGGGGAATACTGAAAATAATGAAGATGTGTAACATCCTTTTTGTTTACATCAAAGTAAACAATATGCATATTAACATGATTTTAGAGTGGAAAAATTGCTTACTTGTTCTGTGTGAAATAATATGAATTTTGAAATTTGATTTGAAATATGAATTTTGAAACAATGCATTAACCCTAAAACGACTGTTAAAAATAGAAAACAAATTACAGCTCAGGAAATACAGTTTTAATAAAGGTTTTGACAGGATAATTTAATGTCACCAAAGCTCAAATTATAAGCTTTTCAACATTTCTACTTGTAAATTCTTTAAAAAGAATCGGCACAATTCATTTCCATGATAAGTGGAATAAAATAACCCCTTTTTTATATTTTCCCTTATTTTTATGCAATAAATATTGGGCCACAAATTGATTATAACTTGTATTGAACTTGAACTTGTATAGAATATTCCTTTAAGGCATTTATTTGTTTGTATTCCTGTGATGTTAAAAGTAAAACATGGCATTAGTGATGCCAAGATCATGGGTTTGATTCCCATAGAATGCATGAGCTGATAAGATGGATGCCTTGAATGCACTGTAAATCACTTTGTATAAATGTTTCTGGTAAATGCATACATTTCAATGATTTCTTTGGATAAGCAGGATAAGTTCTCCACATAAAACGCATCAACTTTGGTGCAACATCAGTTAAGGTGGGTCAGAAGCTTTAAGATCCCTCAGACTAAAGCAATAAATAAATAAAGGATCGAGAGAGAGAGCGAGAGAGAGAGATTAAGAAAATAAGAGATGAGATGTGAGGAGAAGGAGATGGGGAGAAATGAGAGGGATGAACTATCACATCAACTTTCTTTCTGTTTCTAATCTCTGGCATTGCAAGGTTATGGTAAATGATCCATTATGATAAATTCATTTTAAAGGGGGTACAAATATTCCATGTAGTCTCAATTATATCAGGTGTTAAAAGCTGCCTGCCTGCACAGTTTTATTTAATATTAAAGAATTACCACATTTCTTATTAAAATAGGTTTAGATGGATTAGAGGAAGTCACCCTGCGAAACATGTAAACGATCCAAAAAGTATTTAATGTCTACCCACATATGGCAAATCTACAAAAATGTCTGTTGCTTTGAACTTCTTGCTGCTGAGTAGGGAATTAAATACCTGTTTCAGGTTGTACTGCCCCCTCTTGTCACAGTTGGGTATGTGCAGGGAATAAAGGTCCTCCAGGGGGCCCCTGTTATCTCTGAAGGGTATTTTTGCAATCCTTTCCAGGACCTGGTCAAGCTCCTGCTGACACTGGCTCTAAAATATATAAATAAATGGGTTTGTATTTTTAAATGGTGGTCAGATTGGTATGTCCATAACGTTGTCATATTTAACATTCATTTCTCAAATGGCTTTTCTTCCCCTCCTGAGAATAAATGATGTGTGTACTGAGCCTGAAAAAATGCTTTGCACATTACTGTGCATTTGAAGTCTACAAACTGAACAGATTTGATCACTGTATTGTGGTCAAGGCCCTTAGCCAAGATAAATAAGCTCCAGATACAATTATTAATCATAAGTCAATGGGAACAACATGTTTTGTCCAGGTTTGGAACAACTATGGCAGATTCAGAATTTACATACAGCTTATAATATTAGAATGCAATGAGTAAAAAATATACACTTTAGGCAAATATAAACTTACTGTATCTCTGCACTTCCAAATGAGAAATTCCACACAAAGATACTCAAAACACATCAGAGAGAAGATCAAAACAATTTCATAGATTTTACTTATGATTTGCATCACCTACCTGTTTGGCATGTGGTGCTTTAGGGTCCTCAACTTTATTGTACTTCATCTTGGTCTTCAGCTGCTGACGGTGTTGAAGGACAGCACTCTCCTTCCATGGACTGTCTTTGGTGGGCTTCCTTATCGGAGGAACCTCAGTCAGACCAATGTCCAAAGAGTCCTGTACCTCACCTGATGATAGGACACAAAGATTTTTACAAGTTAAAATTCGTCAAAAAGTGATCTTAATATAACAGGGTATTCATACATATTTATTTTAGCCTTTTATATCTAAAATCCGTATTGGTCTACAAAAAATATTTCAGCAGCCATGCCACTAGTATTCATAGTTTTCGCATGACGACACATTCTTGTAGAAGAGCAATTGTTTTTCTTTGTTAATCATTTTTCACATCAAGTGTTTTAGAATGTCCCGCTGTTTGTAGTGTTTGAAATAATGCGACAGATACTGTATATGGATCCCAAGGGCCTAAAAATTGTTCGTTGTGACAACAAACTTTCAACTCAGTGCTATCCACAGCCGGAGCTACTTTCTCTGTGCATGGCAGGACTGGAAAAATGTCACCAAAATGAACAAAATGCCACCCAAGTTCTAGAAAAGGGGGAACAACAACAACAACAACAACAACAACACACTAAAATTATTATGGCTGCCACAATTAAAGTGAGACCTTTAAATCTGCTCACCCTACATTGAGGATTTAATTTTAAGTGTATTGTTGCAGCGTCGAGCATTGTAACCAATCACACACATTTCTGTTATGTGTATAAATGCAATGGCCATTGGTCACCAGTTGTTACGGAGAGAACAGAGGAAGCGTGCGGATCCATATGCAGAGCTTTATTCACAGGTGTGGTCACAAACTGGCATGGGTCAATAAACAGCAAACAGGCGTGGGTCATCGATCGGCGAACGTAATTCAGAGGGCTTGACAAAAGGGGTAATCTGTAAACACGAGCAATAGTCAAAGGACCAGAAAACAGGCAAGGCAAAACTAGACTAAGACTAAAAAATAAACAATGGCTAACGAAATGGCTCCGTAACGTAGCTATCACTGACTAGCGATATGCACATATAATACTCAGCGTTGAATGGTGTTGTGATTCTGATTTATATAGCGCGTGTTATTGGTAGCAGCTGTGTGTGATTGGTTTCAGGTGAGCTTGTGATTAGTGCAATGGCGCATGGGAAATGTAGTCCAGGGTGATGTGTAACAGTCTGTGTAGTGTGAGAGTCCATGTGGAGAGCGGGTGACCTCTGGTGGTGAGTGAACAGAAGTTTATAGACCGGATTCGTGACACCAGTGATGAAGAAATCTGCTGTTTGGTTCAGTGTGCATGCTCACTGCAGCCCCACCCTGCAAAAATTTCCTTTTTAATTCCTTTTTTAATAAATTCCTTTTTTAAAATGTAAAATTTATATATATAATTTATACATTATTTAGGCTATTTAAATTATAAAATATTATGCAATTGTTATGCATTGATCTGTAAATTGCTGCACTGTTCCACCTTTACAGTGTAAAGATGACCTTTGTTGATGCTGAAAAAAAAATGTTTTTAAAAAAAAATTGCTATAGTATTCTGATTGATTGAAGTAAATGGTTACATTTCAGTATTCAACATAAAAGACGATTTGTTATAATTACAAAAAGCCAATTATAAAAATTGTGCATATGCCAAATGGCCTTGAAAATAAATTCCCTGGGGACAAATACTGGCCTTTAATGGAAAAGTTGATTTCGGACCCTGGTGTTTTGTTGTTGTTTTAATTCAACTAAACATAACAAGCCTAGCTCAACACTATGACTTCAAGAGCACTTATTTGTGTCTCTTTATCATAATGTGCTATATTTTGTGGAAATGTTCACTTAATTTTGTAAATGTGCATGAGGTTTCACATTTCTGAATCATGTATATATTTATATTGAGAATTATACTGACTCCATTCAGATTGGTCTCTCTTCATCTAGTAACTCCATAGAAACAGCCTTGGGTGACACTTTTGAACTGGTCTTTATAATGTTTTGCAGAATAATTGAGTCTGGACTGTTAAATTATTGAAAATTATGCCAGATAAATGAATGTCAGACAAACATACCACATACCACAGCAATAAACAGCGAGACTGAACAGCAGGTAATAACAAAAACACTCTTAATTTTCCACTTGTCAACACTTCTTAAGAGCTTGCTGCTTAACCTCAGTGGTGATCTCTTTGAAGCTAGTATCCCAGCAGGTTCTACAGAAGTGGAATGAAATCAGGTGTACAGTATGCAAGAGAGGGCTTTTTCATTCCAGAGGTGAAGCATTCCTGCTTTCCCTGAAAAACTTCAGACATAGCCTATTTTGGCACAGAGGATAACCCCACCAAGCAAACCGGCACTAGAGTCCTGCACACTGTGTCCCTTCTTATCTAAACACTGAAGATTAGTGTGCAGAGCTGGTGTGTCTGGATGACGTAGCAATATTAAAAATTTTAAAATATAAAGTAACACTTCACGATAAGGTTGGTTAACATTATTTAAAATGAACTGACAATGAATAATACTTAGTTAACATTAACTAAAATGTTTTTTAAAATCTAATTTTTTAACATTATTAAAGATTAATAAAGGCTATTACATATTGTTCATTGTTAGTTTGTTAGCTTGTGAAGTAACTGATGAGACATTATTGTAAAGTGAAATATATATGATTGTTTTTTTGTTGTTTGTTTTTTTGTTTTTTTACTTTTTACCATCTTCTCTTTGAGCCATGCCTAGCAATCTTGGACCATAATGTTTGTATCACACTGCTTAAATGTTCATCTTACTTTGAGGACATACCAAGAACAACTTTAATCAAGCCCTGAATGTTCAAAAGTCTTATCTTCATGTTTTCCATGTATTTGTATTCAAAAGCCACCCTTAATAAGCTGCAGTGGACTTTTTGGATGTCTCCCCAAGTTCCCCAAGTACAATCATTCAATGGAAAGTGGAAGGAACTGTTTTAATCTGCAGATGTTTTCCAAGTCCTTCAGGAAATAAATAGGGGATTCACGAAGGATGGTAATTCTTAAAATAATCCACATAGAGGGCCAATCATCACTGTCCAGCAGCAAAGAGATGAACACCAAACTAATGTGATTCATTTTTACAACCAGAGGGCTGGTTGTTAAGTTGTTTCCATTACCTTTACATCTACCATGAGAATATAACTGCATGGATGCTCAAAATGCATGCTGGTTTGAATGGGTAAAGAACTTACAGTGCTGGAAGGGATGCCAATATGTTGGCGTAGGGTCATGCCAACAAGCTTAATCACTACCATCTTATCTGGCATCATCCAATGCAAACTCTACACTGGAACTCTGGCATGGTAGTCAGCACTGATGTTACATGGGAACTACACGCTCCTTGCCTTAGTAAAAAAAATCTCCTCTCCATCTGTTTGGGATCAAAAAATTCTGTTCTACGCTGAAAGGATGGCATTGAAAACTATAAGATAGAGATCTGTTTCACTGCTTCAACACTAATTTAATATCCTATGTTCTTTGCAAGGACCTTTTTTTCTCTTTCCCAGTGGTAGAAGTGCAGATAAATATATTTCAATTGTTTCTAAGTCCTCAACAGTAAGCAGATCGGGCAGGTTTATACATGGGTGACCGCGCGATCCCAGTTCAGCGATCAGTTCTCAGCGCCTTAGTTGTCAAATACACACACAGCTGTCAAAATGTCCATCGTGTGGAGTATCTTACGTAAATACAGTCGGTTATGGCTTAAGCCTTAAGTGAACGTAAACAGGTGGGTGAAAACCAGCTATTCGGTCTTAAAGGGACAGCAGCCTAATTAAATAGGCTACCTGTCTGTCTCATTAATGTTAATCAAACAACAAAAGATTAAATAAAGGTTAAATAAATGTATACATGTTAAACCAACTGTATTAGAAAAATAAGTTTATTTAATATTTAATTTGTATCTACTGTATTTGTCTTATGGTTTGTAATTTGCTTCTCGAATAACAGAACTCTTCAGAGAATTTTATTCTTATTGAAATACATGGTGTTTTATAATCGTGTGCTGAAAATGACCTCCAACAAATGTATGTACAGGGGTCCTCATAAGAGCACATGGAGATTTGATTTGGTCCTCACACTGCACATAGTGTGACCCATTAAATATAACTATTAAAAAAAATGAATAATAGTGATAATATTATTGCACTTTATTTTGTTAGTTTTTCAAAATAAAATAATAAACAAAATAATAAAGTGTGATAATTCTATTTTTAAATAAAAAGGGAGTATTAAATACAAATACAATTATTTTATAGTAAACTTAAAAATAAAATGCTAATATTTACTTCTTTTTTTATATGAATTTTCATCATTTTCAACCTTAAAATCAGCAGGCTTTTCTTTTGGCGACTTGCCGGCAAGTAAGTATGCGCTTCCGGGTTTAGCGCACTGATTGAAGAGCATCAGTGAATGAAATGTCACAGTTTTGCATTGTGCTTTGAAAACGGCTACGGGTAGCCTAGATTTAAGCTTTTGAATTGAAATCTTTTACAGTGCAGTTTGTCGATCTAAAATGGTAATTGTGAATTAACAGCTGGCAACCATGTCTGCACGCAAATACGCTGTCAGAATTTTTTATTTTGGTCGCGCATGCGGACCCGCGGACCATTTATGTGCACCCGCTTTATATAGCGCGGTAAAGTTAGTTTTAGGTTCGATATTCGCCAGACATTCGCTTTCGCGTGCCACTGTTCTATAGAGTCAAGGGTTTTTTTATGTTCCAAAGGTTGTAGTACATTCCTAGTGGCCAGACTGATTTACTACAGGTGAAGGTTTGCCAATATCTCTCTTACTGTAAATACAGTACATAATAATTCTTAGAAAAAAGTAGTAAAATTCACCAAAAGTTTTTTTTTTCATGTTCCAAAGGCTGTAGTACATTCCTAGTGTCCAGACTGACTACAAGTGAGATTTTGCCGATATCTCCTCAAAGTTTTTTTTTTCATGTTCCAAAGGCTGTAGTACATTCCTAGTGACCAGACTGACTTACTGCAGGTGACATTTTTCCAATATCTCCCTTACTGTACACACAGTACATAATTATTCTTAGAAAACAATTACTGTAATTCACCAAAAGTTTTTTTTTTATGTTCCAAAGGTTGTAGTACATTCCTAGTGGCCAGACTGACTTACTACAGGTGAAAGTTTGCCAATATCACCCTTACTGTACATACAGTACATAATTAATCTGCAAAAACCA
>NW_015666159.1:192006-193671 GCF_001515625.1 Sinocyclocheilus rhinocerous | reverse complement strand
GTTTTTTTATGTTCCAAAGGCTGTAGCACGTTCCTAGTGGCCAGACTGACTTACTACAGGTGAAAGTTTGCCAATATCACCCTTACTGTACATACAGTACATAATTGTTCTTAGAAAACAATTACTGTAATTGCCCAAAAGGTTTTTTTTTATTTTACAAAGGTTGTAGTACATTCCTAGTGACCAGACCGACTTACTATACATGAAATTTTGCCAATACTTCCCTTACTGTACATACAGTACATAATTAATCTTCGAAAAAACAATTACTGTAATTCACCAAAAGGGTTTTTTTATGTTCCAAAGGTTGTTGTACATTCCTAGTGGCCAGACTGACTTACTACAGGTGAAAGTTTGCCAATATCACCCTTACTGTACATACAGTACATAATTAATCTTCAAAAACCATTACTGTAATTGACCAAAAGGGTTTTTTCATGTTCCAAAGGCTGTAGTACATTTGTAGTTACGAGACGAACTTACTACAAATGAGATTTTGCCAAAATCTTCCTTACTGTACATACAGTACATAATTAATCTTAGAAAAAAATTACTGTAATTTACAAAAAAGTTTTTTTCATGTTCCAAAGGCTGTAGTACGTTTGTAGTTACAAGACAGATTTTCAGGTGAAATTCTGCCAATTTCTTTCTTACTGTACGTACAGTACATAATTATTCTTAGATAACAATGACTGAAATTCACCAAAAGTGGTTTTTTTTTAATGTTCCAAAGGTTGCAGTACGTTCGTAGTGACCAGACTGACTTACTACAGGTGAAATTTTCACAATAACACCCTTACTGTATGTACAGCACACAAATATTTTCATTAAAAACTAATTTACCAAAAGCTTTTTTTTTTCATGTTCTAAAAGTTGTAGTACGCTCCTAGTGGCCTTGGATTCTACAGCAGATTATTAATATTAATATTAATATTTATTTATTTATTTATGTGTGTGTGTGTGTGTGTGTACTGGTATATATGGTTTATGAGGACACAAATGTGTATAATGTCATGGGTACTACAACATAAACATGGTTTATGAGGACACTTCCTGTGTCCCTGTAAAACAAAAGGCTTAAAAAAACATACAAAATGGTGTTTTATGAAATTCAAAAGTTGCCAATAGTTTTCTGTGAGGGGTAGGTTTAGGTGTAGGGTGATAGAAAATACAGTTAACACAGTATAAAAACTATTACACCTATGGAGAGTCCCTGTAAACCACAAAGGCAGGTATGTGTGTGTGTGTGTGGCACACCTGAATATATGAAGATTTTCACTTCCAGCCTTCATGGACAATTATATATCACTTATAAATGATTAAATACAAAAGTAATAGTAGTTATTAAGATTGATGTGATTTGGAATTTGTAAAATGTGCTTGGTAACAAAAATATAATCAGAATATCAACTTGCCTAATAATTATGCACGCACTGTACATACATACACACGGGTGCGCACACACACACACACACACACACACATACTTGCCTTTGTGGTTTACGGGGACTCTCCATAGGTGTAATAGTTTTTATACTGTATAAACTGTATTTTCTATCACCCTACACCTAAACCTACCCCTCACAGAAAACTACTGGCAACTTTTGAATTTCATAAAACACCGTTTTGTATGTTTTTTAAGCCTTTTGTTTTACGGGGACACAG
>NW_015666159.1:188922-191715 GCF_001515625.1 Sinocyclocheilus rhinocerous | reverse complement strand
AGGGAGATATTGGCAAAATTTCACCTGTAGTAAATCAGTCTTGTAACTACAAATGTACTACAGCCTTTGGAACATGAAAAAACCCTTTTGGTGAATTACAGTAATTGTTTTTAAGAATAATTATTTACTGCACGTACAGTAAGGGAGATATTGGCAAAAATGTAACCTGTAGTAATTCAGTCTGGTCACTAGGAATGTACTACAACCTTTGGAACATGAAAAAACCCTTTTGGTGAATTACAGTAATTGTTTTTAAGAATAATTATGTACTGCACGTACAGTAAGGGAGATATTGGCAAAAATGTATCCTGTAGTAATTCAGTCTGGTCACTAGGAATGTACTACAACCTTTGGAACATGAAAAAACCCTTTTGGTGAATTACAGTAATTGTTTTTAAGAATAATTATGTACTGCACGTACAGTAAGGGAGATATTGGCAAAAATGTATCCTGTAGTAATTCAGTCTGGTCACTAGGAATGTACTACAACCTTTGGAATATAAAAAAAAAACTTTTGGTAAATTACAGTAATTGTTTTCTAAGAACAATTATGTACTGTATGTACAGTAAGAGTGATATTGGCAAAATCTCACCTGTAGTAAGTCCCCCCCCCAATAAAAAAGATTCCTCAATTGACAATTTAAATCATTATCAGGATTGCTATTGTAAGCTGATGACAAGCACTGAACCTGTCGGAACCTGTGCCATGCTACAGGAGAACTCGGACATATTCTAAAATTATATATAATAATAGATTTGATAATATAAGGAATCTTATCCTGTGTTAACCAACATTATTATAGTTTTGCATTTTCAAATGAGTTGTCTTTGTATTCATATTATTAGTTTTATTTTTAGATTTCAGGTAGCTTTGATTTAAGTATGTGTTTTGTTTTGTTTTTATTTTTAGTAATTATAGTTTAGTAATTAACAGAACACTTCCTAAACCTTTATATTTAATCAAACTGTTTAGTACACATAGTTTTATAATTTACATTTAGTACAGCAAGTAGAAACACTTGAATATTTGTATAGATTTAGTATACCTTTTGCATAATAACAATAAGAAAATAAATGGTATAAGATTTCCTTTCATATGCTGCCTTTTTCCCTTTTCAGCGCAATCATGGAATTAATTGAGTGATGAACTTGGGGTCATGAGAAAAATTTAATGTTTTAAACTGGAAAATCTCAACAAACAAAATTTCCGAGCGAATTTCCAAGTTTCTTATATGTTTTTCATCCAAACATCAGATCACTGGAAACACAATGTCAGAGTCTGCTGTTTCTCAATTTGAGAGCTAGTAGTACAGGCTTCATTTTCGATGGTACTCTTCTTTTCCACATACTTAGTCATGAATAATTTGTGCCCTTTAATGTAATTGCTTTCAACAATTAGGTTTGTGGGATTTTTTTCCTTTCATTTTAACTCCACAAATCATACAAATGGTTATGATAATGCATTTGCTTTTTCCATTTTCATAATTAAACTCAAAATAGTCCCACACAGGGCTGTGAGGTTTCCAAACAGCCATCATCCATGTATCTGTCTTCATTATCAGTATCAGCTAACTTCACATGCACAACAACGCCACATCACCATCTGAAGCTTTTCAATATAGTTCCAATGACTAACATTAGTTAACTACATCAGTTAACATGAACTAACTATATAAAAAAAAATTTAAAGCATCTTAATTTCAACATTTACTAATATGGTTATTTTACATTGCTCTTGTTACACACGTTACATGTACTTACTAAAGCAATAAAAGTAATAATAATATGTGTAACTAACCCTAATCCTAACCCTAAGTAAGTACATGTTGTCAATAATATTACTCCGTAGTAAAATGTATAATTACAATGTAACAAGTACACCTTAAAATAAATTGTAACCACAAATACGTTATTAAAATCAAAAGTTTTATCTGTTAATATTATTTAACAGACCTAAGCTAACAATGAACAGTTTCATTTTGTATTACCTAACATTGACAAATAAGAATCAATAGTGTTACACATGTTCTTAGCTAATACACTATTGTCACAATTACATTAAGTTTAGTTGGTCTTAGTTTGATTTTCATGGACTTTTAGTTTGCTCTTCATTGATTCCTGTTTTCCTTTGTTCCATTTTCCAGCCAGTCCTCAGTTGCTATGACAATTCATTCAATCCTCACACCTGTTAGTTATCACTGTGTATTTAATTTACTATTGTGTTTCAGTTCATGGTCTGATATTGTACTACCCAGTCCGGTTCTTCTGGTCGTAAAGACCATGCGGTCACATTGGTTAGAGACAAGGGTTATCTGAGGATCACTGTCAGGAATGTTCCGTCGGACCAGCCCATGGCAGACCTAGTATCTCTAGACCTAGTATCGGGGCTCCTGAAGAGGATAAGATGTCAATCACAGCATCAGAGGAAGGGCGTGGGTCACGACCAATCCTGCATGTGCCAGTCCTCAATCGGTCACTTCACAAACTTCCGTTCAAGAGCGCATTCTTTTGTGCGTTCAGCACAAGGATTGATTTGCATCTATAGACCTGATCGTACTTTCCTGTCTCGATTCTGCCTCGACACCAGCGGTTTCTTTGGTTTGCTTTAGAGGGTCGGGCGTATCAGCACAGGGTCCTCCCCTTCGGGCTGTCCCTGTCAACCCGCATCTTCACGAAATTCATAGAGTGTGCCCTGTCTCCACTACGGGAGTGTCAGACAGGCCATCCGAGTCCTTGACTATCTTGATGACTGGCTTATTACATCCTCGTTTTACATCGCGGTCTGGGGGTGGG
>NW_015666159.1:154582-188869 GCF_001515625.1 Sinocyclocheilus rhinocerous | reverse complement strand
AGTACTCTGTAGTAAGCATGGTCGGGGGGGGGGGGTTTGGTCTCCTTGGTTGAAATCGCGTTCCGGAGGCACATAGATCGGACAGAAAGGGCACTTTAGCATCAGCGATTAAAGGGGCAGGACCTCATGCCCCCCTGGCGCCATCATCCACCCCAACCCAACCCAAGCATGACCGTACGTCACATGAGCGAGTGTGCCCAGTTGGTGCTGAACTGCCTGAACTATCTGGCACCCATGTCCCGATCTATAGAACCTGCATGTCTGGATTCTGGATGGGACGTGGCAGACCTCATTGGCCTTTCACAGGTTGTGATAGACATGTGATAGATCTCACAGGCTAGAGCCCCCTCTACTAGGCAGGCCTATGCTCTGAAGTGGGGTCTGTTCATTGATTGGTGTTCTTCTTGTCGAGAGAAAGAAAATTTGGAGCGAAGGCTGTCCCCCTCCACTTTGAAAGTGTATGTTGCCGCCATTGCAGCGCTTCACGATGCAGTGGATGCAAGATCCTTGGGGAAGCACGACCTGATCATCAGGATCCTGAGAGGCACAAGGAGATTAAATACCCCCAGGTCATGCTTCATGCCCTATTGGGATCTCTCTCAGTGGTCCTTGCAGAAATACATAGAACCCCCTTTGAGACGCATGACTCAGTTGAGCTCAAGTTCCTGTCATTTAAGACTATGTTTCTGGTCAAGCTCACATCCATCAAGAGGGTTAGGGACCTGCAGGCATTTTCCGTCAACAAATCGTGCCTTGAGTTTGGGCCACTTGACTCTCACATTACCCTGAGACCCCAGCCTGGTTATGTGCCCAAAGTTTTCACTACTCCCTTTTGGGACCAGGTGGTGAACCTGCAAGCGCTGCCCCTGCAGGAAGCAGATCCAGCCCTTGTGTTGCTGTGTCCCATTTACGTGGAACGCACCCAGGGCTTTAGACGCTCTGACCAGCTCTTTGTCTGCTTTGGAGGTTAGCAGAAGGGAAAGGCTATCTCCCAAAAGAGGTTGGCCCACTGGCTAGTGGATGCCATCACCTTGGCGTACCAGACACAAGGAGAGCCATGCCCCCTGGTGGTGAGAGCTCACGCTACTTGAAGTGTTGCCTCCTGGGCGTGGATGCATGGCACCTCTTCAGAGCTGTGGGCTGGGTGACACCTAATACCTTTGCAAGATTCTATAATCTCCAGGTGGAGCCGGTTTCCTGCCATGTGTTGGGTATGAATAGGTAATTTGCGTGAGGACTGGTTTGGTGTCTCACTTGCAGCACAATTCTTCTGGCTAGTATATGTGAGCCTTATTTTCTTCCTGTAAGTTCCTCATCTGGTGAACCCTGGTCGAGTTCCTCCAGCACCATGTGGCATTCAGACTCAGCAGAGGAGTCTGTTGCCGGGTTCAGTACTTGTGTTGCATGCCGTTAGTCACCCCTTGTACTGGACAATGTGCCCATACATGAGATTCCTCTTTGGTAATTCTGTATATTCTTTTCCACGTTACAGTTTCCCCTGGTAAACCTGTGTCTTCCCTGGACAGTTCCACTGCCAATCCAGTGATCTTAGACTGTGATCTTAGTCTCTGCACCCCAACAATTGCTGAAGTAATATTGTGAGAATGTCAGAAAACCTTTTTTGGCTTCTTTAGTAAGCCCTTTAAAGTTGATTTGCTATCTGGCTTACTGGGCATTGGGTAGGTTACAGATTGAGGTGCTTATTTTCTGGCACGTTTGGCTGTCAGCACCTGTGCCATCAATTCGCATAACACAGGTCTCGCTGTGGAGCTTTCCATCGGAAACCCTAACGTCAGTGTTGACGTAACAACGAACGTGACTGACTGACTGAAAAGGAATGTCTCGTTTACTTTATGTAACCCTTATTCCCTGAAGAAGGGAATGGAGAAGTTACATGCCTCATGCCACAACCCTAAACAGCGCTGAATGCCAGGATGCTTCTCAGCTTCTCAGCACAAACCTGAATGAGTGGATGCGCGCTGCCATCTTATATACACGTATGTATGGGGAGTGGCTTGGCATGCAAATTCCACTCGCCAATAGTCATTGGCTGTTTCTCGTAACGCTCAGAGGTGATTGGGGCTCTCACGTGAGACCCCTAATGTCAATGTTGACGTAACATCTCCGTTCCCTCCTTCAGGGAATGAGGGTTACATAACATAACCGAAACATTATGTTGCTCTCTCATCTATGGATTACCTGCATTTGTTCTGTTTTGTTAAAATGAATACCTTTTTGTTATTAGCACCCTTTCTAAATGTTACAACTATATAATATTAACTAATGGGACCTTACAGTAACGTGTTCCTATCTTCACATTGCATTGCAACACAGGTTCGATTATACTGCTATCTGATCTGATGGGTAAGTACTTAATGATTTAACAAATTAATTTTTGAACTAGACAGTTGTCTTTTAACAACTGTTGCTGTCATTTAGTTGTTTTTTTTCTTTTTGACTTTGCAATATTTATTTTATTCCGGTTATTTTATTTCCATTATTTTATGATAAAGATTATGATTATAGTATTTTAGTTTTAATTTCAGTTTTATTTTTAGAAAAAAAAAACCTGATGTTAACATCACCTCTAATTAAACAAATAACATTGCATTGAGTTCCAGCAATCTTTTTCCACAAAGAATCCCTCCAAATTAAATTGCATCTATATTTCACTGAACACTTGCAGAGTAACCATACACATAAGATATCAAGAGCAACGATTAGAGACAATGAGGTTTGCTTTACAGCATGCAGGCAAGACAGTACAAGCTTGACTAAAAGGTGTTAAGTGACTAACAAGGTTCACTGAATAACCATAATTCGGGCCTTGGGGAAACATTGCTGCCCTACATCCTTACCCCTAGATCAACATGTGTGAACTATAACTATACCATGAAAACTCCTGGAAAAAAAAACACCACCTCCGCAAATTCCAAAGAGGACCTTAGACCATTGCTTGCTCCCACCCCGAGAGTGCTCGCCTCAACATTTCTCACATTGTTTGTGTTATCTCCAAGCTGCTGCGGGGAGGTAGAGAGTTTATTCTGGACACAGACACAGTAAGATTCTTGGCATTTGAGTTGCTGAGTCGCCCTAAGGGGGAATGGCAGCCATACCCGCTTTTGCAGAAAACTGGGGGATTAGTTTGCGCTATTTTAGTCCAACGGGTACCGCTTCCCCAGCCCTGTAGGTATAGCTTATAAGCAGTCAGTTTATTTATGAGTCCCTCTGCCAGGTGCTGAGGGCTTTGTGAGGCCTATTTTTTCGGGTCACTGCAAATGGGAAGGGGGTCACCAGCCATTTCCCTCTTAGTGAAGATGAGACCAATATATGAGGACCTACTTGCTCTGTGCTGTTAGCACACTCAGTAATTTGCATTATGGCCAAAATTTTACACTGGGGGTTTTCCATGACCCATGTTTAAATTTATGCAGTCCCACTATACCACAATTCATATCATATACTGTATTACACTTCAAGATCTCACAGGCAACAAATTATATTCTTAAGCATAACAGCACAATTGACTGATTTACTATTTTACTGTTTTTTAAGCATTTTGCAGAATGAGTGCCACATTTTTAAGAGGTTGTATCAAGTATTTCAGCTTTGAAAAAAGTATTTTAGCCTTGCACTTGGATCCTAATGCAAACTGTGGTAGACAATGTCTACTGGTTTGTGGCTGCTTGCTTTGTCTGCGCTCAAAATAAGTCCAGTAAGCCCAGTCTGCTATTCCTCCAGCCAGGCTTCCATTCAACTATGCCATCCCACTTGGAGAAAGGCTAGGGAGATGCTTCTCCAGGCTGAAGAAGAGCTGCATATTGTTAGGCACCCAGGTACATTTGTGTGCAAAGGCTGCCTCTCTACCAACAGCAAGCCTCTTAGGGCATTTTCAGAACTTGAGATAATTTGCTTCATTCCGAAACAGAGACTGAAATTGTTACAATGTTGCATTTTCTTAATAGTTAGGTACACTTTAACAAGGCAGCATTTAAAGCGTACCAAAATGTGTTGTCTGTAAGCATATGAATAAACCTGTCCTCTCATTGATCAGAGTACACCTGTTTATGTTCATTATAGCGTCATCCGCCATGATATACTGACAACTTAGAGTGGGAATCAAGGCTTCATTGGGATAGCATTCTTGCAATGCACCTGTTTCAGAAAAGAGCAGATGAAAGTGTTTTGTTGTTGTTGTTTTTAAAGAGCATTAATGTTCATTTATGTGGTCATTTACAGAAGCAGACACTGCCACTTTTTATATAACACATTTCCCATAATTAATTATGATACAGGTTCGTTGGTCAATTGGGTCTGATTTCTTACTCCCCACAATCAAACCACACCAGAGTTAATTTTAAATTAAGCTGAGACAACCTCATTCAGGCAATCTCCAACTGATTATTTCAGTGAGAATTCAAGCATGATTGCCATGTTCATATATGCCTAAACTAACCACCCTTATGGGTGCCAATCGAAAAGCTAGCATTGCAGTTCTTTGGGCCATCTTATTGTTAAGGTTCTCAGTCTGGTGGTTGTGCAGCTGCAATCCCTTCACTTGATTCACCTGGTATGTCAGGTCTCCTGCATCAAATTTGTTTGTCTCAGTCCCCTTACTCCTACTGTCTTGGAGACTGGGTGGGGTGCAGCATTCAATGTCATCAGTAGAGCCATCCTGAACTGGTCACTAGTTGATGAGTTCCTTCTCCCAGAAGTTGTACTGTTAGGACTCACCTGTTCCTCATTTCCTCCCCTATTAATTCTCCCCTTGACTGCTGTCTTGTGCCATTTTTGCCTTGCCAGTCAAGCCGTATTGTTCTTATCTGAACTGTTATCTGTCTGTTTGCCTGTCACCATTTTCTGCTTCACCCTGCTCTGTCAAAACCTGAAAATATTAAACAATATAAATAATATATTTATAGTATATTATTATATAAATAATATATAATAATATACAATAATAAAACGGAATATTTTTTGTTATATTGTAAATGAATGGGTGAATTGTTCTTTTTATTTCTTTTTAATTAACTCTCTTTAATAAAAAACTTTAGTGAAAATAATAAAATAAATGTGAAACTCTAAAAAAGGGCCAGTACTATTATAAGATTTACAGTTGTATCTATTTATTCATCAGTAAATAATGTATGATTGTAAATGAACAATGCCTTGCTTAAACTGATAATTTTATGTAATCTTATTCAAAGCATGCAAGTATTACTAATACAGCTATTTTATTAATTTATATGTATTATTTTGTTGTTGTAGATGTTACTGTCTCATGTTAAATTCTATATAGCATTTACAATAAATTCCTCTCTGATATATTTCCATCGTTCCTCCATTTTGTAGACTCTTCATTTATCCTCATCATTATAGGTTTAATTTGGGTGGCTTTATAAGTGTATTCAGTTTGACAGACCAGCAAACTCCAGACCACCAAACTGCAGATAGCTTGAGAGCAAGGGCATATGTTGAAAAGTAATTTTTTTTCCCAAATAAATAGCAATATCAATGGCCATCTTCAACTTATTTTGCAATGTGGAAGTAATTTATTTTCTTTGAATGTGTGAGACTTCTGATTAATATGCCACTATATGTAAATATCTAGAATGAATAATAAAGGGTAGAAAAAATTATAAACTGTAAACCTGTTTGTACACAACAGTGTGTTTATGACTTGTGCCCACAAGTTAAAAATAAGATGGATATTGTGTCTGGAATCTCCATATAAATCTTCCATGAGTTGAGTAATTCTGATTAATTTTGTGGTATCCAACCATCCACGTATCCATCCATCCATTTTCTAATGCGCAGGGTCATGGGGATGCTGGAGCCTATCACAGGGTTTCGGTTGTATATGATCAAGATCAAGGATGATCTTGTTTAGTATTTATAGTATTTTAGTTTTCTTGCCTTGTAAATTTATGGTTTGTTTAAAAAGAAAATCATTATCAACAACAACAAACTTTGCATGGACTTCTCATCTAATGATATAATTTTCAAGTATGTATATGTGTTCGATACTGCCTTTGCCCCTTCCCATATGAAAATGAGACGAACACCCCAGTATCAATTATTTCAAAATATTGTTTTTAAAGTTGTTATATTTTCTCTTTAATTTCTCTGCCATCTAATAAAGAATCACTAAACTGAAGAACCTCTCTCAGTTCCTAAATACTGCTAAATTTAATTAAAATGGTCGTATACCTGTACTTTAGGAGATTAGAATTCACATGGTACTTCATAATCTTTCATAAATCCTTAAACAATTAGAAATAGTTCAATTTGAATATGTATTATGTGCAATTGAATATTCATAGTGTTTTTTTTCCAGACATACCTCTTTTCATATTTAATATTTTCTAAACTGTAGCTATTCAGTAATTATTTATTTTTATTCATTATTTTTTGTTTGTTTGTCTTTGTGAAAATCAAGAAATATTTAGTAAAAGAAGAAAAGATGGAGTAGTTAGCTTACAGAGAACCTTCTAAACTAAACAAGTAGGATAAGGACTCCTGAAGTCCAAAAACACAAAAAGAGCAATGACAGACCAACTGCATGCTCCCAATCACCCTTCAGACTGTTAAGATTTCAAATGCCACCTAATCAAAAATTGTCAAACAGGTCAAAATGTACTTCAATAGCATTTCAGTTGTGTCACAACCATGTTAAGTGAGGCTGTCTGGTGTTAAACAGCTCCATTCGTCATTCACAGGAAGTGTATGTTTTCCTATCTTTCACCAGAAAACATGCCCTCTGCCACAACAGGATTTGGAGAACACTTGTGTAGAGCTTCAAAGAACCAAGATCAAATATTCGCTGTGAATGTTCAAGATTTTAAACAAAAACAATGGATTCCTACGGACCTATTCACACTGGGCATGAATATTTGCCCACAGGCAGACCAAAGTTGTTTGTTTTTATGGAGGCCTTTTGGTCACGTTTACCAAGACAGTGCTGCTGTACAATCCAGCATGTTGATGCCACTAAAGTTATTTTGACAACACCAGCACAGGACGTGAAGATGCAGTATTTGCACAATTCATGAACCCTGCAGTTCATGAACACTTTGTACTACAGATATAAATAATGCCTGTTTTGAAAGTCTACTAATAATGTATGTGCATAAATATAAAGACTGTAGGCAGATATTATAGTATATATAGTATATTGCTACAACAGTGCTCTCTTTCCAATCTCACTCAAAAAAAGGGGGTACAGTTGGACCTTTGGTCTATTTGATTTTATTTACTCTCATTTTCCTCCATAATTTAATCTAAAATGTTATATTTTTTATATTGTGATTGAGGTAATGAGAAACTATCACATATTTTGACACAAAAAAACAATACTGTTTATGATGTTTTTGTTTTGTTCAAGATGATTAAATCCATGGTTTTAGTGTCAAACAGGTGAAAGAAGAAAAAATCATACATACAATACTTTATACTTATAATGCTAAAATTATACATTTAAACATTATAACATTATAAAGCTACTACACCACCAATCGACTTTAGTCATGGTAGAGGGCGTATTGAATTTTACATGGATGAAAAAAGGCTGTGAAGGATATTACAGACTTAAATAATGGCACTGACTGAACTGTAGGTCCAATATTACATGTATTTTTCAAAACTCATAACTTTTTAGCTAAAAGGTTTTTTTGGAAAGATAAATCAGACAAACAATTGTCATATTAAACAACAGTACAATCCATTAAAGACACTGTACTTCTTCCATCACATCCTCTTGACTTTGGCAGACCTGTGGATGAGCCCTTTTATAGTAGCATCTAAACACACATTCACCAGATGTTTTGCAATCCAATACAACCAAATTATTTTGCAAATGATTCCAAACTTTGCAATTCAATCCATTCTCACTAATACCTAATAATAAATATATTTAGGAACTTGGCCAGTGTAGTCTAAAAACTTATTTTTTGTTTAGAAGCACTTGGAAGCACTCTGTCTGGCTTCATCATCAATATTCATGATCAAAAGGGCTAAATTTTTAAAAACCATGGAGCCAAAAACAGACTACTCAACTGAACTGTACCTACTCTGTAGGTACTTTTATTAGATGACCAAGCAGCAAAAGTGCTAAGTGCTGGAGCCCTCTTTTGTAATAATAATAATAATTATTATTATTATTATTATTATTATTATTATTTTCTTCCCTAAAAGTGTTTGAGAGACCATAAATCACAGAGACCTGCTGATCCCAAAACTATTCAGGTAGCCTATAGGCTACATAGTATAGCCTAGACCTATCCAACACTAGGTGGGGCTACAATAATTACATTTACCAGTTTTTTTCTCCCCTACTTAGTTAGTTAGTCATATGTCTATAAGATCTAAAGTATAGGCTACGCACTCCTAACCAAATCGATTCATAGACCTAAACATTAATGGGATTCAAACATGGGATTCATAATCGTATAAACATTTACTTACTTATGTAATTGCATAAAAACTGAATATGCAGTAGCCTAAGTGATCAATTATTAAGACAACGCACTTTTTTAAAATTACTTTTGGCGTAGGCTATTACCGTAACCTTTTTACTGGACCCATCTGGCTACCCAATTAAAATTTCCTTAAGGCGCCACTGTTTGTTCTTGGTCGAGACCCGTCCTCCAGTGCTACTTGTTCAGACCCATCCTATCTCACGCACACACACACACACACACTGATAAATTTACTGCAGGAAAGGGTTAAAGCGCAAAATCCGTCTTGCTATCACTGTTGCATTCCATTTACTCCCTAGTTCTCCAGAAAACGCTTTCTTTTTATTTATTTATTTATTTATTTTTCCTTTTTTCACCTCATGTTCACTTTCAGATTGATAAAACATTTATAAACATAGACTTCGGACTGCTACAACAGGTGCCTATTAACAGGCTGTTAAAATATTATTTAGGCTAGAATATGTAGAGTAGGTTACAACACGAACGACGGATATCGAGCTCCAACCAATTAATCAAGTCTTTTATCGATGACTGCTGATAAGTTGCCACTGTACTGCAGTATCGGCAAAACATGCAATAGAAAACTTTTGTGAAAAGATTTTTTTTTTTCCCATTAATTTTGTCAAGGCATACAAATGGTGTTTTATTAAATAGGCTATTTGTACTTTTTCATACGGCGTGTTATTAAAATAAATCTAAAGAAATGCCTTCTGTGTCTATTAGGCTACATAATAATATGTGAAATAAAATAATCAAATACCAAACACCTTTATAAGCCATTAAAGTTCCAATAAATCATCTGATGTTTTATCATTATTTTAACAGGAAGAAGCAAATTATGCAAATCCCATATTTATAGCTCTGTTACTTTATATAATAGCCTAGGTTACTGCAACAAATCATGACTTAAATCACTTATAAACCCTTTAAATCACTTACCGCTGACTTCCCGAGGCTCTGCGCTTCCAGTGGGCTCAGTGTCCACTTTATGTCCACATCTCCCGAGCCCTTGAACCAGCTGCTCCAGGGGCAACTCCGAATCCGGCTTGGGATAACACCGCAGACCACTGGAGCATCTCGGTGTGTAAACGCCGCACAGCTCGCCCTCTTGCCGGGCACACACTGGACAGCAGCCGCAGCCAGGCTCGCGAACAATCTCCGCGCACGTCTCCGTGAGCATCGGGCAAGCCGCCTGGCGCTCCGCAGTGCAGCTCGGACAACGGAACACCATTTCGGTGCGAGCGGCGCCGTGAAAAGTCACCAGTACCAACAGCAAGCTGCAACTCCCGTAGAACAGCATCGTGTCCACGATGTAGAAACTCTGCGAATCGGAGCACTAAGTTCTGCAGGTAAGAAGGAAAGGTAAGAAGTGTGCGTGGACAGGTGAAGGCTAACTGGGGACTGCTGAGGGCTCCTAACAGTGTTCATATGCCGCTGACATCATAGGAGATGACAGGCGGGCTGCGGCTTTGTCAAACAAATCCTTAAAAAGGGCTACAGAGCCAGCGCCTTGAGTTTGTGTTTCTGTTAGGCCTGGGTCCTGCCTCAATTTCAGAACAGATATTTTAGAATAAATATTTTAATCGTGACGTTTTAATGTGCTATTTTAACAGTCATTTAATAAAAGTGCTTATATAGCAGCTGGAGTCATGCTACTTGGCTCCAAAAGACTTTGAGAGAATTCCTGAGTTAAGCTAAACCAGCAGGGTCTTGATAAATGAAATGGCTTAATTAAATTAAATTCTTGAAATACAAGTGGAATTTAAGTTATTAAAGTTATTTATTTTTTTAACAGGGGGAGCCTGTCCTCCCACGACAAAGCACCCGCTCCACAAATTGCATGTAGCCTATTATCTAGTAACATAGCCTAATATGTGCAATACTGGTGATGTTTACTGAATGCATTATGTATGATGCAAATGATTAAATTTTAAAGATAATGATTAATTCATAATCTTTAAGTCTGTCCTAAAACAACTGGCATGGAGGGAGGCAGTGGGCAGTGAAGTGTCCCTCACTGTCTGTTCGGTCTGGCCTGTGGTATGGCTCAGCAACACTGATATAGTGAATAATCAAATAAGCAAACTATTCCGTGTCATTGTAGTCATGGCTACAGTCTCTCTGCGTATATTAACATTAAATGTCAGTACTGTGCCTTCATGTACTTAGGACTAGCCTACAAGCTGAATGTTGTTGTAATCTCTCAGTTGCCTATTGATTACAGGGGCCAGGAGTCGAGGTATCATGCTTACCAACCAAACAACCATTAACCCGTCCAGAGCAAAGCCCACACTCTGTTCCCCTCTGAGACTAATCGTTGTTTATTTAAGGGTACAGAAATAGCTCCTCCATGTGAGACCTATAGCTGCAGAGGTTGTCGAAGAGATATAAATGAGGATTATTTTTCTTTGTGGGTGCCCTCTGATTTTATGGCATTTTATGTATGTGTGGTTGGCAGGCTTCCTTTTCGCCTTGGAGATTTTGATGGAGAAAGGGGACTTTTGAAATGCCAGGTCATGTGGGTGTCATGATGAAGCAGGAGTGTTTATGCAGAACCTCATGTGTCATTTTTATTTAAAAAGTACCAGCAGTAGACCCACAGGCTCATAACCCATGTCTGTGTACCCAGAGTTTGTACAGCGTCTGGGTTTCTGTAGGATTTTGAGCGCTATAAGCAACAGTATCTCCAGTTGGTTAAGTGCAGTTCTCCATCAAGGACATTTCTGAGTAAACAAGTGAGATAAATTACACTAATGTCCCGAGGAACCTCTATACAGCATATTCCACTGTGGAAATTTGTTAGAGAAACTTTTTACATTACTAAGATAAAGATACAAGGCATGTAGAATCAGTGATTTTTTTTTATTATTTATTTTTATTATTATTAGAGAATTAAGCAGGTTGCACAGTTTTGTTAAAACATTTATTCTTGTAGTCAGAGTCTGCAAAATTCAGAAAAAAAAATCCTTTAATATAAAAAAGTCAAATATAATAGAAGGGATAATGTTTGGCCTGGTTTAAACCGGTTTCACAAAGAGTGAGATTCTGTATGTGGCTAACACAGAATTTTTTGTTTGTGACTTATACAATGTATCTAATCAATATTATCTTAATGAAGATAATATTCAAATATAGGCTATGTATTTCTTAATATGTGTGACTGCATATTAAAATGTATATGTTAAAATACTTACTAAAGTGTGTTCTTTGGAATATTGTTTCCTGAGGTGTAGTGTTTGATTTCCAAGAAAAGCAGTCAGTGTAATTGAAGAGAGAGCAAACATATTTGCACATGTCTACCATAAAAACAGCAGTTACACAATCAGGTTTGTAATGTAGATTTTGTTGTGTTGCACTTTAAGCTATTGTAAAAATGGACATGTCAAGATAGTCAATGAGATAAGAGTTTTGACTGTAATATGCAGCAGTGAGGGCAAACTAACAAAGAAAAAATGATATTTTTTATTTTTTATTAATAAACAAATAATCACAGTTTAAGTCTTAAGGGATAGTTTATTTAACATTCCCAGGCCATTAAACGGCTCACCTTCAAAATACAAGTTATTTCTGTTTGTTTTTAGTGCGCGTGAAAGACGCAGGAGGGCGCGCTTAGTTAAATATTCGCTTGTTTGGCGTCTTCGGGCCGCCGTACGTTTAAGAAACAAGGTCATATGACGGCTATCAGGATGTCAACAAATGTAAAAGGGAATTAAACTGAGCTAATGCCATAAATCCAAATGCCCCGGTACAAAACCGGGTATAACGTTATTTGGGGCTAAGCGTCACGTATTTCTTGAAGCATAAGGTATGTTTTAGCGCATTTCGTAAGAACAGATATTGACCAACACAACTGTTGGAGCGTCAGGAAGAGTTACCAGTGTTGATTTGTTTTTGGTTAACAAGATTAAAATAACAGTGTAGGTACATTGTGATTGAAAATGGGCATATCTGGAGCTTGTCTAGATACCTGATTTTTTTGTGATCATATCTTTTATAGTGGTAAAAAATAATTAATATTGCTTTCTTCAGAGTTAGCTTACATATCACAAATAGGAAGAGATGACGCTCGGTTTGCACGTGTTTACAGTTGAGGAACAGCGTGAGGAATGTTTGGTTGTGAAATCCCACCCTTTTTTCCTGCTACATGTAATTTTACAAGCCTGTTTTATTACCCAAATTAATGTCCTGTCTTTGTAGCAATGATAAATATATGTTTTATGTATATTCGGATTAGAATAATTGTTCTTTTTCTTGCAGTAATTTGGAATATTTCTGTTGATATATTATGTTTCACCCTTTTTAGGATGTCATCCACTCAGGCCGGTCAGTCAACGGTTGTACACAGACTTGCCACATTACTGCGAAATAATGGTATAGAATCAGTATTTAAATTTTGTCATTGTTAATTTCAGCAGTTGCACCAGGCTCAGTTCCAGGCAAAAAAAAAAAAAAAGCACACAGCAAAAAATGTAACAAAGACGTTGTCCACAGTCACTCATCTAGATTTTTGCAAGGTTTGGAGTTAGTAGGATTCAAGTTGAGAATTGATTGCTATTCTCTTTATGTTGAAGACATCGAGACAAAGCAATGCAATCCATATTTACAACTGCAAATTTGGACACTGCTATGCAAGATAATGTTTGCATGTTGACAGATAGAGTCAATCAAATCTGAGAGTGCTTTTGCATTTGTTTGAGGATGCTTAGCATTCTGAAGCATTGCATTATGTTCTTGTTGGTCTCTGTATAGGTGACTCCGTACTGGATGGTTCCAGTACTCTCACTCTGCAAGTGGGATGTTTACAGCACCTGACACAACTCTTTGAGCGGCACCTTCTCTCACGAACACATCAGCATGGTTTTCTGGCCCTGCCGTCCCACCCAGCAGACACTGCCTCCCTGCTGGAAGTCCAGTTCCTTTTCGACATGCTGCAGAAGACAGTATCACTCAAGGTACTGAAGGTTCTGATGATGCTTCGATGTGTCTATGACACTATGAACTTATTAGGAGTAAAGCTTGAGTTTGATAGACGGAAGAACAATGTATTCCATATTAATTAGTAGTACTACATTTTTGTATACCTTCCTTAATTCAGATTTCTAACTTCAGCTAAGTGTCTTGACTAATCCTTATTTCACTGATCCAATACACTGAGCTGTTGTTGCAATGATCTGATCATATATGTCTGTAAAACAGCTTGTTAATCCACCTGGTGTGAAACTACAGTATGTTGTGAAAATCTTCCCTTTCAAGTCCCTCAAACACTTAGAGGTATTTCAGAACAAACTAACCAAATTCATTCAATTATGTTTGTTGCTTTATTCTGCCATATTGTCCTAAATGGTGCTTTTTGTTTGATTATCTTATTTAGCTTAAGCGTATTCCTCCTCATTGTCTGGAGGGTCTTAGAGGAGTGTATTCTCAGCTGGAAGTCTTCACTTGCTCAAAAGGTGTCGGCTCTCTAGAGGTAATTTTTGCACCAACAAGCATTGGCACAGTGACTATAAATTTAACCATGTTTGCATACAGAATGTAATTGTGTGTGTGTGTGTGTGTGTGTTTAATAGGAGCTTCTCTCTCTGTGTGGAGGCGATCTTAGCTCAGCTTTACCCTGGTTAGAACTTCATAACCTTAATTTCAGTTACAATTCCATTTCCCGTCTTGACGAGTCGCTAGTAAGAATCTCCTGTTTTAAACTTATGAAATAGGTGAAATAGAGTAAAAGAAATTTGAATCTGCATGTAACAATTTTCTAAATTGTTTTAGAGTCTGCTAAATGTCCTGAAGTGGCTTGACTTGAGCCACAACAAGATCCAAGATTGTGCTGAATTTTTGAAGGTAGGTTGCTTTTGTTCTTGCTTGCTTTTTTTTTTTTTATGACCAGTACTAGACAGAATTTTTTTTTCACAATTCTTTGTCAATTTTCTTCGTGATTTTGAGGGAAAATCGGTGGTTGTGTGTGAAAAAAATGATATGTTAATATAAATGGAGTTCTACACGCTTCGCGGTAACTGAATGTAGAATCAAATTAGCCAAAATAATAAACAATCACACAAGGGGTGGTAGATGGGTAGTCTTTAAAAAGGGCTAAATTGGACAAAATAAGAATAGTGTGAATTTATTTCTTCCTTTTCTGTCTACGTCAGTGAAGGGATACCATTGCACACCCAATACAAATTCTCATGCATGATGTCACAATTAGTGGGCAGTGCCATGTTGCATGGTTCAGGGGCCCCCTAGATTTGTGGTATATTAAATGTTAGGACAGAGTGGATTTATTCATACTTTTTCTGTCTCAATCAAGCCTCTTACTGAACTGGAGCATCTGAATTTAGCCTGTAATAACCTCCAGAGAGCACCAGTGCTGGGCCTCAGTGCCCACGCCAAACTCACAACCTTGATCCTTAGAAACAATGAACTGGAAACAATCAATGGTAAGTTTTCCATTTTCCTTTTTTTCCCAACTTTTTTATCATCCTTAAATGTTGAATTTATTGTAAGCTTTTTAATCGACACACATGGTGGCTTTTTAACATTTTTGAGAACAATTGGAAAGAAATTACTAGAAACAAAAATTGAAAAATTAAGAGAATGTTAACTCAGTGTCAGCAGCACATCATTTGACAACATAGTCTTTATTGTATATTGTTTAAAATGGTATTTAATATTCTATTCAATGCATATTTTTAACACAATTTTTATTTAACATCTACAATACTGTATATGTGATGCAACCATTTGTGTGTTTTTGAATAGTGTAACAAACTGTGATTAGTTTGAATAAACTGTTTTAGTTTACTAAAATAAGATTAATCTAACCTAAATGAATTATCCTAAATGCAGGGGTGGAGCAGTTGTCATCACTTCAGTCTCTTGACCTGGCTTATAACCTTCTTATGGAGCATTCTCAGTTGGCGCCTCTGTCCCTCCTTCATAATCTCAATATAGTAAGATAAGCGCACCTTGTCTAAGTAATGCTTAGTTTAAACTGCTTGTTTCAATTATAGGAAAGTGAATATCCTCAATCTCAAATTTCAGTCTTAGCATTTTTATGATGCAACAGCTACAAATTTGGGCTTGATGAGGATCATAATTACACATTTGAATACTATGTTTTCTAGCTCAGCCAACTGGATCTTACAATCACAATATGAATATTTTCCTCCGAAGAATGTGATATATCCAATTTTCATTTGTCTTCTCCTATATAACACTTTGACTGTTTTCTGATCTCTTTTCAGTTAAGTTTGGAGGGAAACCCTTTGTATTTTCAGAAGACACACAGGGTATTGACTATCCACCACCTCTCTCCACGAGCTGCTTGCCAAGGGGTGAGTCTTTCTCTGTTTGCGACCAATTATAAACAGTGCACATCCTCAAAGTTATTATTCTAATTGTTTCTCATGTTAAAGCTTTATTATCTAGTATGATCAGTTTATATGATGTGGCATCCAAAAATCTGAAGCAGTCTCTGAATTGCTACAGTGAATGTTTGAATGAGCAACTATAGTATATCTAAATATATATCATTGATTGTATTCATGTTTACCATAGCAACCACAGGGAGGTGCCAGTGCCCCCTTTTTCTGATGTCATTCTTAAAAGTAATAGTGAGATGTTTGCTTGTAGATCTTTCTTGCTGATATTTCTGCAGATGTTTTAGAGTTGTAAGCTGATATTTTAATGTCTGCTTGCATTTCAGCTCCAGCTGGATGGCACCCCTCTGTCCCAGTCTGATCTGCTGGTGGGTATCAAATGTTACTTCATGTGCCATCTCAGGTCATTCCACCCTCCTTGTTTCTCATGCTGTATTGTGGGAGGCAAATCTGCTTTTAATTTACAGTAGAATAGTGGGCAACAAAGTGGTTTTCTTCCTCTGACCAAATGGAGTTTTTAAACTTCAATTGGCTGCAGGCATGGCCCAACAATCACTAAATGACATTTAGTGTTTACTAAATGTTTAACCACATGACAGCTGATGTAAAGATGAAAAAATATTAAATGAATCATGTTTAACAATGAATCAGAAATGTTTAATGTGACAGCTAATTTAAAAGATAGATAGATAGATAGATAGTATATTTCTGTTTATTTATTTTTTAATCTTCCACTGATATGAAAACCTTTTTTTAAGAGTCTGTATTTTATTATAGTGACACTCAAACAGCTCATTTAAAAACTAAAGGGTGTAGCAGGTGTGAAAGAAGTAGGCACACTAAGTTTTCCTGTCGAAAAACAAAACACATTTATGCCTGTTGGTCAAAGTTGCTTTATAATATATTAACATTGCATTCAGTGAGTTCCAGCTGCACATTTTCCCCATGTTAACATAGAAAGGGATTTAGAACAGCTTCATGTCCTTCAATAGCAACAAAGACTTGAAAACAGTTGTAAAATTCTGCAAGGATGGTAGAATTGTTACAAATTGCTTATTTTTTCAGGATTGTTGGCATTAGAAAAATTCAAGATCCTTTCTGTTGCAGTTTACATGGAAGTCATGTGTTCAGTGGCAAAAGACACAGCTAAAGATCCTTACTGATTGTTGTGTTTCAGACAGAGAACCACTTCTGAAAAGCAAAAAATTACTCTCAACACCTTGCAAAAAAAATAAAATAAACAGTTAGGTGTCCATGGCATCCGCACTCTCATGATGACACATGGCTTAGCAAAAATCTAATGTGGGTGCTTTGTGTGAGAAGTCTTAAATTCGCTGTGCGACTGTGTTTCTTCACATATTCATGTTTTTGGACACTTACATTGACTTAGGTCAATGATGCTTCACTGACTGCATGTGATAGTGACACCCAGTGTTCATACAGTATAATGATTTGTTAATAATGATATGTTAATACAATGAGATTGTCACTTATTTTGACAATCTCACAAGATATTCAATTAATTGTAATAAACTGTAGTGAATAAAAGAGAAAACTAATATTGTAAATAATGTAAAAAAAAAAAAAAACCTAGTAAAAAAATAACTACTTTTTAAATTCCAAAAATATTTAGCCGTGTTGGACGCATATCTGTTAGCATGATTACAATAATTTTTTTTATTACTAGTAACACCGAAGAGGTTACTTTATTTGGACTCATGGTGGGAAGATATTAATTAACTCATTCCATTTTCACACAGAAATATTTGGTATTGGCCAAACTCAAGCTTTAACCCTGTCACCCAGGTTAAGAAAAAAATGTGTTTCTATTTATGAGAAATGTAGTCTTTTTACATGTTTTATAAGATTTTTATAAGATTTAATTTATGGTCGGTATTTATTGGTAAGAAATAACAAAATTACACAAATAAGTTCTGTGGCTCTTGTGACATTTAAATTATTTTATTTTATTTTTACTTATTTATATAATTTTTCACAGATCTTACCTAAACCTGGACAGCTGGTTGGTCAGATGTCCCGCACTTCTCAACAAGTTTCTATGGCACCTGACCAAGGAGGACAGGAAGTTTCCAGTGGAGGTGGGGACATGACTGACAGTCTGACTGTAAGCATATCAGGAGTGACCAGGGTTCGGAAGAGGAAACCCAGAGTAAGTACATGTCAAAAATCTGGCCAAACGTTTTTGTGGTACACAGTTAAACTAAATGAACATGATTGTCGATGATGCGAAGCCACCATAAAACTTCAGTAAGATCTGATTCATGACATGAATCATGACAAGTGCAAATTTTTGCCATTTGCAGAACAAGGTAAAGGTGAGGAGAGCCAGTATTTCAGAGCCCAGTGACACAGATCATGAGGTCAGAGTGCAGTCCGCTTTACAAGGTGATGAAAATATGAGTTAAGTGAGCTTGTGTGTTTATTAAGCATATGTGTTACGCTTCTCATGTGAAATGTTTGATTCTCTTCAGATATTGTCCTCCCCCATAAGGAGGATATTGAGAGAATGGACAGTTTTCGAGAGCAGTTAGGAGAGGACTGGCTACGCTACCAGCATCACCTTGATGATACTCCAGTCAACCCAGCTTTCCCAGTAGTGGACAGTGTAACCATTAAAGTGAACACCAACAGCCACTGTACACCCCCATCCCCCCTGCTTAAAACTAACTCACCTCCAACCAGTCTGGAATTGCTCCCCCCTCCGCTGCTGTCCTCTGAACTGAAAGAGGAAGAGGACAAAGAAGACCTGCAGCCTGAGACAGAGTCCACCTTGCAGTTCACAGACCATAGCCCCGTGAACACTGAATCTACTCTTGAGACGAGTCTAGGAAACACTCAGGCTACAACTGAGGCCAACTCTGACTCAAAACCACCAGCAGAGGAAGAAGATGATGACAGGGGAGGTCTGTCTGTTCTTTCCTAGGGATACATTGATACTGATAACTATACTTTATGTACTGATATTCTAACTGTGATAGTACCATCCACATTATCGGTTTACACTAATGCATATGGCTATTTTCAGTGTGGCTTTTCTATTTACATTATATCACTGGATAGATTTTATTTATTTGTTTGTTTGTTTGTTTATTTATTTATTTTTATGTACGCTGCTGTTTGAAGGTTTTGGGTTGGTAAGATATGTAATGTTTTTGAAAGAAGTCTCTTATGCTCACCAAGGCTGCATTTATTTGATCAAAAATATAGTAAAACAGTAATATTGTAAAATATTATTTGAATTTGAAATAATGGTTTTCTATTTTAATATATTTTAAAATACAATTTATTCCTTTGGCAAATCTGAATTTGCAGCAGCCATTACTCCAGTCTTAAGTTTCACGTGATCCTTCAGCAATCATTCTTATATGTTGATTTGGTACTTAAGTATTATTACTTTTATTATCAATGTTGAAAACAGTTGTGCTGGTTAATATTTTTTATATCATGATTATTTGAAAAATAGAACAGCATTTATTTGAAATAGATTTTTTAAAACATGTTTAATGCATCCTTGCTGAATAAAAGCTTTTATAAAAAGAAAAAAAAATACTTATCCAAAACATTTGAACAGTAGTGTATTCATACAGTATGTCCTCTTAAGTAATTGTAATTGGCTTCTTTTTCATTTGTTTTTAGTAGCTTGACTGTTGTTTAACTACTTAAAATTTGCAAGCTAAATGTTTAAAGTACTTTCTTCAGCTCTGATTAGCATACACAGTAACACCAGCAGTAGGACAAAAATGTGGTGGACCAAACATTTGGATCTACTTTGTTTCTGCAAATATTTGTTTGTGTATTTACAGTGCTAAAACGATTGGTTCTGGTACTCACCTGAAAAATCTTGATATCTCTATTTCTTCATGATATAAAAGACATTATTTTCATTGTCTTATAACCTGTCTAGTTTGTGTCTAGAACTCTTTTTCACTTTTGCACTTTGTTTAACAGTGGACCTGTGCAGACCAATGCTGGTGGGGGTGCTCTTAGAGGATGTGGAGAGAGATCTGAAAAGGGCCTCTGAACCGCTTTTCCTACGAGTGCGACAGGGTCACATGCTGGAGGTAGACATGCACCAGGGGTGTGTTAAAACACAAGTGGAACTAGATAGTCTGCAGGATGTCATCGCCACTGAGGCCACCTGCACAGTGGAGGTCAGATGACATATTTTCTGTTCATAAGGATCTATAAGATGCTTGAGCATCTTTGTCTCGGTTTCACACTCTCTTTTTACATTTTATAGAAGGTGGAGATGACTCACCCAGCCCTGGAGCTCCACTTCCGGTACATTAGTCGTGAAAGACGTAAACGTTGTTACGTAATGTTGGATGACAAGCCACAGGAAGCATTACAGGTCAGGAGGATCATTCCTCATTAGACAATCAGATATGATCAACTAGTGCTTGGGATATAATCCTAAAATGACAACAGATATTACAAACGGGTGCACCGATCCACAAATCTTTAGTATAAATTCAATTTCTGATATCAAGAATTAGCATTTTAACTAGTGAAAAATTAATAGTTGATATTAAAAATTCATATCCTACAAAGTAAAAATCTGCTTGCAAAGATATATAATTGAATAATTCAGAAAATTCAGTGACAGATATCAGTAATAGTTTTTGCTAGTAGAAATTAAATATTTGATATTAAGAATTTAATATCTGCTATTTATGTCATTTTTTTATATATCAAACACATTATTTGTGTTTTTATTAGTGGAAATTATATCAAGAATGCTAGAGACAAAGAAGGATTCGCCATCAAGTGCGACATTTGTAGTCTAATGACATTAGGGAAAAATTATAGTTTCTATTTTGTGGCAGAATTATCAATTATGCGTTTGATGTGACTTTAATCGTGATCCTCAGACAGTTTGGGGCAAAAGAGGCAGTTTGTGCGCAGATCACACAGAGATCTGATCTCACCATCATCGAGTCCATCTGGAATTACTTGAAGAAATTCAGAAGAACCAAGGCAACGTCTTCAAAACAAATGAAGAAACCTTCCTACAGAGCTACCTGAAAAACTATGTGCAAGTTTATCTAGAACAAAAGCTATTTTAAATGCAAAAGGATGGTCACACCAAATGTTGATTTGATTTAGTTAATGGAAGTTCATTGATAAATAAAATCTATGCATGACATTATTTTTGAAAGTATCACAAGTGCCTAAAACTTTCCACAGTACTATAGCTTTATTTTGTGGCAGAATTATCAATTATGCGTTTGATGTGACTTTAATCGTGATCCTCAGACAGTTTGGGGCAAAAGAGGCAGTTTGTGCGCAGATCACACAGAGATCTGATCTCACCATCATCGAGTCCATCTGGAATTACTTGAAGAAATTCAGAAGAACCAAGGCAACGTCTTCAAAACAAATGAAGAAACCTTCCTACAGAGCTACCTGAAAAACTATGTGCAAGTTTATCTAGAACAAAAGCTATTTTAAATGCAAAAGGATGGTCACACCAAATGTTGATTTGATTTAGTTAATGGAAGTTCATTGATAAATAAAACCTATGCATGACATTATTTTTGAAAGTATCCTCAATTTACAACATTTTTACACAAGTGCCTAAAACTTTCCACAGTACTATAGCTTTGTAGGATAGTTTCTTTCAAGTGTCTTGGAGACGTTGCCACAGTTCTTCTGGATTTAGTCTGTCTCAGTTTTTTTCTGATTCTACATGTAATTCCAGATGGACTCGATGATGGTGAGATCAGATCTCTGTGTGAAGCACTCCCAGATAGCACACGTACGTCTGCAAGATGTCTGTTAATGATCACTTGATCTGGAAAGCATCTGCTGTGTACAAACATCTGACAGACGTCTGGAAGATGTCAGTTTTGCACACATTCTAAATCATAATCATCTTAAAAACATCTAATATACGTCTATTTGACATTTGAGAGGAAACGTCCTAGACGTATTGCAGATACGCAAACACACTAAAAAATACATTTTGCAGAAGTAAATGCAGACATCAAATAGACATCTCTGTGATGTACGTGTGCTATCAGGGCTTGCTGTTGTCAGACTCCTTGTATATACAAAAATCTCACTGGATTATTACAATTACTACAAAAAGACTTTTGCACAGTACTGTATATGTTTATAGAGATGTATGTTTGTATACAAAATTATTTTATACAGCAATAACAGTTTAATCTTCAATAACTGCACCATGTTTGGTTATATATTGATTAGTGGTTTGAATAAAAAAAACACACTAAGACAGAAAATATATCTTTGAATTTATTGTTTTCCACTGCATGTTTTTAACCTATCTATGCTGCATGTGATATGGTTGTATTTACTGATTTCCAGCATGTCAAAATGATTTTTGATAGTAACAAGAAAAATTATTTTAATTTAATGTTTGTGTTTCCAAATGTGAATTGTATGAATGTAAATGTGCATTGTGTTGCAATATATTTACTTGTAGAAGTGTGGCATTTAAAAAAAAAAGTTGGTGATCAGTATTAACCTCAAAATTCCTGATTGGTGCACCACTAATTACAAGCTAAGTGATTGGCTGTTTCACAACCTACTGTATGCAACCTGAGTCTTTGCAGTGTTTGAAAAGGATTACAAGTTTTTTTTTTGTGTGTGTGTCTATTTTGACACATTCCCACACAATTTGTTGACTTTTTGATGAAACTTTAAAATTTAAAACAATGTGATATTACTTAATTAAGATCAGAATTCTGACTCCTCAGGTATTATTGGAGGTTCTCTCAAGAGTCGTGGAGGAAAACAAGCAGCAGGTGGATGAGGAGAGACCAGAGACAGTTTGGCTACAGTGCCTAAAGTGTCAGACTGGTACAGCCACTGAATCTGACAGCAGCCTGAGTAACTTGGATGAGCTAAGGAATGACCGTAAGCATATGGCCCTAACAATCAAAAAGATAATTATTTTTCTGTCATGAGCAAGGCCCTGGAAGCATAGGCGGACAAACACTCCTGTCAGAACATTCCAGGGAGTGGTACAAATACATGCAACTCTCAACACACATTCACTCTAGCATGCATGACTCTGGTTGCCACCACCTCCTTGCAATTGAACACAGTATTCTAATGTGCCATACTAGTTGGGACTACACCAGTTGATTAATACTGGTTATTATCATGCCGGCACTTTTTTTTTTTTTGGTCCTGATCTTTTTTTTATAGATATCACAGCTTTCAGCACAAGATAAAGTTAATCAGAAAAGATGAATCAGGCTTACCATGAGTGGGCGATTGTCTTGTTGGAGCATGAGAGGACCTGGATAAAATGTGTCCGCAATTAATTTCATGAATACGGAATAGTTGCTAAACACTGGGTGTGAGAGCTTTTTATCTTGGAACTCCATCAGGCAGCCAATAATTTTATCATGTGACCTATTTTCAGCGTAACCCACTGTAACATCCTGCAGGCCAATTTCTCTTTAATGAATGGGTTGATACACAGTTCATCCTCCTCCTCTGCAGTGCATGCTGCATAGTTTTAAAACGTGCTTTGACACGCAAACCGGAGGTTCTGGGACATTTGTTCAGCTGCTTTCAGTCTGTTTGCTTGGAGTCCTGCAGATCATCTGGACCAAACACATAGTTGGTTCTGCATGGGGCAGAGATCAATGAGGGTGTTTATTTTAAGAGCATTAACGTCCTTAAAATAAATCTGAAGGGAAGAGTATGTTGAACACTCTGTCCTGTAGTGAGTGTTTCCTTGAAAGGCATAGGTGGATGTCTTTGATTTTCTTTTTTGCTGCCATTTGAACACTTGAACTGTATTAGGTAGTCTTGGATGTCTCAGGATAGGAGCATATATCTTTATATACCTTATTTTATTTATTTTTTCCAGGTTGTACTGTCATATGCTCAGAGTGCAATAGTGATCATGTAGTTGAGTTGGCTGCCCAATCAGCTCCTTCCACCAGTACACCATTTGAACAGAATGATACCAGATACTTCACCTTTGATGACAGGGACAACACAGTTCAACTCAAGCACAATGAGGTCTGGGTTTATGCTCTTTTTGACTTGATATTTCCATGACAGTATAATGTTAATGTTCTCTTTTCACTCACTTAACTTGCTTAATTCCTCTAGGCGTTGGTCCCAGGACAGTCTTTGCTATCCCGTGGCAGCCCCCTCCATTCGACTCAGCATTCAGAGGCCTCCACAGAGGGCGCTGCAGCTTACTTCCACACAGCCCATAGCTTCCTGTCTAATTGTTGTCAAAATGAGACATGGGGTGACCAGAGAACCTCTCAACTAATCAACTTTATCACAACTGATGGACAGGGTAGCTCAGAGGGGCTTGAGGAGAAGGTGACTGACAATTCCTGCTACAACGGCTATCAAAAACATCAGGACCAACAGTCACCAAAGTGCACAGAAGGCTTCAACAATGGTAGGTGGTCCACTCTCGGGATGAAGATCAGTAGAGTGGTTCGAAAGGGTGACAGTAATGAGAATTTGTTTAAAGAAGAAAAAACTTACCTGAAAAGGATGGATTCAGACTCTGACTGGAAATGGCAAGAAAAGCTGTAGTTATTGGGCCCAGGCCTGTTTTAGGATTGCCAGTTAAATAATGTAGCCTTGAAACTCATTGACCAAGCTAATGTAGCCTTGAAAATCATTGATCGAACTGAGTGCTCTGTAAACATGACTAAAAGTATAGAATTATAGAGGAAGTTTTCTTTTTCCACTTGTATTTGTAGATGCCACATATTAAATTGGTACCAGAGAATGAAATGTTTGGCAGGCCTTCCTGGCCATAAATCATGTGAATTAATTTTGAAGATATTGATATTACGGGTACCTGTATACTGTTGTAATATCAGTTTGTTTGTTTGTTTTTTGGCATAGTAGCTTGTACTTTTTTATTGCATTGAGGGATTTAAACATAAGCATAATTTTCATTTCAGCTCAGTTTGACCTACTGTCAGAGACAGTGGACCATCGGCTTCAGCTGTTCCTGGATGTGGAAGTGTTTGGGGGAGAAGAGGAGCTTCGCTGCTTTTTAAAGGCATGATAACCTGTATACAATGCCCTCAATAAAATTAACCAGAAATATAGAGACACATTTAAAGAGGATATCTACCTAGACAAAACCAACAATCCATGATAGATCTTTTATTTATAAAAGTAAATTTATGATATTTATTGCTACTATTTTCACTGTTCACTTCCACCATATCATATCAAGTTAGTTTACATGCTGCCTAAAATCATCATCTTCACTGTTTGGAAAATTAGTGATTTTTTTTATTGTTAACTTTCTGAACTGCTCAGTGTAGTTTCATTATTTTACTTCATTCTGTGTGTTTGAGAAGCTGGAATTAGTTGTATTAACCTTTTCCTGGTTTCACTTGATTTCAGATGTCCATTGTGAAGTTTGGGGATGCAGCGGAGTTCCATTCCCTAATGGTTGTGTCGGACCAGTACATCTACATCTTAGAAATAACCTCACAGTCTGAGTAAGCAACTTGAATTTCTTCAATTAAATGCAGGCTTTGAAAGAGCAGCTTTCAGCTGGATATGGGTAGTCCAGAAAAAAGAAACACTGAAACTTTCTGTAATATTGTGGGTTTTATGTGTCAGCAGGGTAAATGTACTTGTGCAGTATCTCTAGAATCCACCCATTCACCATACCTATTGTACATTTTTCATATTATATTTAAGCAATATCACATTAATAAGAATGCTGTATTTTCTTATGTCAGCAGACTCACCATAGTCATATATGTCACTTGCTCAGGAATGAATCCTCTGCAGTAAATGGTGAATGGGACCTTTATTTCTGTGGTGCTTTACACAATACAGCTTGTGTCAAAGCAACTTCACAAAGATAATAAGGTAAATCACAGAATCAATAAAAAAAAACTCAGATATGTAGACAGTTAAGATTCTGCTGTAAAGTAGCTCTAAAAGACAATAGTGTAATTATTTAGCTCAAGTCAGTTCAGTGTTGGCTTAGTTCAGATCAATAACAGGGTGAAGTTAATCAATCAGATATTTATAAGCAGTTTTACAAAAAGCAGCAATGTCGTTATTCAGCTTGAGTCAGTTCAGTGTTGATTGAATTTAGTTCAATACCAGTGTTGATGTTGCAAGAAATGACTCCGCTGTAAAGCATAGTGACATCCTCCAGCATCACAAGCATCATAATATTCCACAAGTAATCGACATGTCTACAGTCCATCAATTAACTTCTTGTAAAGTGAGAAGCTGTGTATTTGTAATAAATTCATAAAAAATAAATTTTTAACCTCAAACTATTACTCCAACTTACATAGTTCTCTGGCTAAAATAGTCCTCTATCCATAATATTGCTTTCTTTTGTGAAGAAGTCGCTTCCGCTGCATCAGGAGAGAAATATGCACAGATCAAGAATAATTTATGAGCAAAAACAGTTCTAAACAAATGTGTTGGTGGATTTTAATGTGAGAGGACAATAGAGGATGGACTTTTTCACTGAAGGATGCATTATTATGAATTAAGGTCTGACATTTTGGCCAGAAGCAACAGTTTAAAGTTAAAACACCTTGATGAATTTGTTTCTTACAAACTCACAGCTGCCATTTCTGACAGCACCTATTCACTGCAGAGGATTCTTTAGTGAGCAAGTGATGTAAATTTCTCCAAATCCGTTCTGATGAAGAAACAAACTCATCTACATCTTGGATGGCCTGATGATTGAGTAAATTTTCAGCAAATGTATATTTTTGGGTGAACAGTTGTTGACCTACATAAAACTTTAAAGGAGGTTGCACATGTCTGGTGGAGGACACAAAGTGTCCTAAAAGTTGAACACATTGTTTTCTATGAATTTGCACGTACTGCGCCACTCACCCAACTATGACTTCTGAGGCTCAAAATCCTTCCACACCACACACATAGTTTTCTTTAAATTTCTTAAAGGGGTCATATGATGCTTTTTTAAAGATCATTATTGTGTGTATTTGGTGTAACAGAATATGTTGACATGCTTTAATGTTCAAAAAACACATTATTTTTCAAATACTGTACATTATTGTAGGTCCTCTATGCCCCGCCTCTCTCAAACGCTTCGTTTTCTACAAAGTCCCTCCTTCCGACAAGCGCAGTCTGCTCTGATTGGCCAGCTGACCCAGTGCATTGTGATTGGCCGAACACCGCAAGCACTCGTTGGAAATGTAACGCCCCTTACCATAATCGCGAGCTTCATCTTTCAAAATAAATGTAAAGACAGTAAATAATGTCATAGTTTTACCATCAGTTCAAGCCCGAAAGGGGAACAGAGTCGCGTGACAGACACAGTGATGAAGCTGGTATGTGTTTGTGTTTTACACAAGCCACGGTTAAGATAGTGTGACCGTCTACACACACGCTGCGCAAAACTCCGCATTTGAACAGTCAATAGCAAATACTTAAACTAATAACAAAACAGTAGCTGATTCAGAAGCGCCAGATTGTCATAGCAAAGTCAGAATTACCTCCTCTCCTAGGTTCACGAAACAGTTGTCCATAAAATGCATTGCTGTTCTGTTGTAAGTGATCTTAAAGATTCCTAAATGCATCTACTTTCGGAAGGCCAAATAAAGTGCTTTTGCTTTCGCCTAGAAACACACAGCGTCTCCCTGACATGGCTGCATCAACACTAACTGCGGTTACTGAAACCACGCCTTCTTTCTTTGCGTGCACATTTGGGCGCATTATGCAAATATTTCCACATAGTGAGGTAGATATGTGGGGGCGTGTTAGAACGAGCCGTTTTAGGGGGGCGTGGCAGAGTCTTAACTTTGATAAAGAATATCTCTTTGGTTTTGAGACTTTAGTCTTTGCAACTTCAGGGATCTTATCTATGCACAATCAGCTTGTAACACTCCAAAGAGAAAGGAAAACTTGAAATCGCATCATATGACCCCTTTAAGGACCATACAGACTTCACACTAGGTTAGAAGGTATATTGTGTATAGACTTTTTTTTTCTTTTTTCAAGTTTTGTGATTTGACAGCTTAACATCAAGTTAGGTCACCTACATTTGTATAGCACATAATGCAATACACATTTTTTGAAATACTTTAATAATTGTTCAGAGATCAATTCTGCTGTAAAGCAGCTCTACAAAACAATAGTGTCATTGTTCAACTGAGGTCAGCTTAGTGTTGATTAGTTCCATTCAATAACTGTGTAAAGATCATCAATTATAAAATTAGTTCAATTCAGCTATAAAGCAGCCCTGAAAACAGTGATGTCGTCATCTAGTTCTGTTCAATTATCATCCAATGGTTTCTGTACAGTCAATAATATTGCTGTCTGTACAATCAACAATGCAATAATATTGCTGAATATTAAGTGCATAAAGTATATGCTGCTTACATAATATACAGTACATCGCCCTTGTAATCTTTCAGTTTGCATTGCTGTTTGCACTGCTGTATTTTTTATACAGCCAATTTCATAATTACCAACTTGTTCATTGTTGAAGTGAACTTTTGCCTACATGGTAATAGATTCAGTTTTGAAAGCAAATACAGAATGATGTCTGGCGTTCGATACTGCGTGTGCGTTGTCACACCCTCAACATGACGTTACATGGAGCTTTTTGTCCAGTGTGTTACCGGCTTAACAAATCTAGTTAAAGTTTAATCATAAAGGATTATAGCTTTAAGCCATCTCCACTAAATCTCATTGATTATACACAAATCCTGAATTGAATGTTTTTAACAGAAACAATTGAAATGGCTAGCTTTACTAATGATTTACAAGCATATCACTTTCCATTTCTCTTAACTTTCTTTTCATGTGTTTTACATTTCCTTACACTGTCTCTCATTTCTGTTGCAGAGGGCAACCCTCAGACTGGCTGCGGAAAAGAGAAAGCCATCGGTTCTGTGAACTCAGCTATCTGGAGGTGGGTCTGGGCTCTCAGAGTATCCACCTAGAGTTTGATGAGGGTGCAGCAGCGTACACACTACTAGTGCGAAACAGTGCCCGATGCAAAAGGTTCTTCAGCAAGCTTACAGGCAAGACTTCCTTTTGCATGCTATGTGGTTTAGAACATTTTTAGAAGGAAATGAGAAATACCACTTAGTAGACTTGCTAAGAAACTTCATTACAATTTATGTGAACAATGGCTGGTTTAACACACTCTAAAAAAATGCTGGGTTGTTTTTAATATTTTTACCCAGGTTCTGGGTAAATTTCTGCACTCTAAAAAATGCTGGGTTCTTTTTTTTTTTAACCCAAATGCTGTGTTCAGCTTGTTGGCCACAGTGGCACGAAACAACCCAGCTGCTGAGTTAGTCAGTGCACACGCTTTTTGCGTCCTCTACAGGAGAGAGCGATTCTCAGCGCTGCAGATTTGGTGCACTTCTTAAAAAAGGTTTGTATACATTTTATATAATTTATAGTCTTTACTGTGCTGTAAATTATATTATTTTACGCAACGCAACACAAGGACGAGATGTCAGTCAGCTAAATGTGCCAGCAGCGGTCGTTTCGCATGATGGAAACACCTTTTGCCTTGCATAGCATAAACTGATTTTATTTGATACAATACTGAATATAATTTAATTTAATGTTAAAATATGTTCTTTAATCTCAGTACTGTTTGTTTATGGGCAGGTTATGGAGTCAGTAATGGCATCTTTCAGCTACGAGTGAAATGCGAGGTGGTGGTCTGAAGTTCGCAGTTCCCCGGCGAACAGCAGCCCATCACCGGCTCAGATTTCAGCTGGGCCAAAATAACCCAGCATGTGTTCTTTCCAATATTTACCCAGCACTGGGTTGCCAAATAACCCAAGTTGGGTTGTTTTTAATCCAGCATTTTTTAGAGTGCAGGTTTGCAGTTGGTTAGCAGCTCATCATGACAAATCCTTTTTTTTGTCAAAGTGAACAATATATTTGCTTCTTGGGTGAAATTAAAATAATAGTTAAAAAAATTAAGATTTAGAAGGAAGTTCTGAATGAATGAGGGTGGTTTCCCAAAGGAAAATGTGTGCACCCAGGTTGTCATTCTTTGTGGTGGTGATGGTGGTGGTTTGTATTAAAGACAAGTCCTATATCCTATATATATTTGTGGTCAAGAGTCTGTATAGGAAACATCGTAAGGAAACTTGGATTTACGGTTTATTGCATAAACACAATCTTATGGATACAAAATGCTGTACACATTTATTAAATATTTTTAATTCAAAGTTTAAAAACAACTCTTGAAGTCCATATCACAGATTGACTGTTATCTTTATAGAGGAACAGACAGGGTATGAACTATCACCGACAATCCACCAGTACACCCAGCTTAGAAAGGAGACTTGTAGAAACAGTAACCTTCTGGCACAGCCACTGTGATCTTAGAAGATGACAGATATCTGACGCTCTTGCACATTGCAGGAACTAGTTGCAACCAGACAAAACACCACCTTCGGGTGTATTTACCTGTCCACCTCAGTGTTCTTTTAATGGGTATTCATTTTCACTACATAATGTGGCAAAACAGGATCCTGTCAAAAAAAAAGTTACAAAGACCACAATATGGCAGGGGCGAAACTAAATTTTGACCTCATTACAAAAATAGGTCTGCACATTGTCTCACCTGAACAGTGAAACTGACACTTTTTTTCTCACAGCAACCCATTTCATTGTTTAATCAGTTGTTATCAGTACACCTGCAGAACCAAAAAGAATAAAGTGTTATGACTATACTAGAAAGGATCTTTATGTGCCTCCGTTCTCCATTAAGACATTGTCCTCCTAGTTTGTTTTGAAACATACTGACTGATATTTTACTCAAAGATTTTGGTTTCTTTGATTTAGATTATTTGCTTTTTGTTGTGGTTGTTCTTCAAAAGCATCAAATTAGTTCATGACCAATATGTTTAAAAGTTGAAGGAGGATGAGTTTAATGCTAAGATGAGTAGATGATTACAGTTGAGTAAGTTATATATTTGAGTAAAGTTATATTTTTGTTGTTATCCATCATTGCTTTTGAATGACATTTTGAAATTGCCCGCATAGCTTAAAGCCACTCTTGCTACCAAAAAAACAAGTAGTGTTTCTTTTTAGAGGGGCACTTTTTTGGGGATTTGATTTATTATGATTTATTATATTTATTATATATATTATATTATATTTGATTTATTATATGTTCTGGCCCACATATTCATATAGCAGTAATGCTGCCTGAGTTTTTAAATGTTTATAGTAAGAAAAAAAAAATTAGATGTGTGAGAATGCTGTTCTTTGTCTTTGTAGTATTTTGTCTTTTAAAACTAGAGTAACAGAGGCTGAATTGTCTTTTATTCATGACTCATTAATGTTGACTTTCTTTAACAAACTTAAGCCAAACATACACTACAAGACTGAAGATCGCTGTCCTGTGTGTGCTCAGTCACTTGTCTAGGTGTGTCAATTGCAAAATCTGAATCTAGGTATGATCCCAGAATACATTTTCTCACAAACTCATGTAATGCATGTGTATGTTCATTTTTGACAACAAGCCATCAAACAGACACACATCATGTTCCCTTTCATTCTGTCATATTTGCCCTGCCTCGATAGTTGACGCTATGAACTCCACCCAGGAGAGATGATCTCCGAAGCACGTACAGTATTCACACCAATTCATTGGCAAATGGAGCTCTACAGTAGCACTAGTGCATCTCGACACATATAACCAAAACCCAGAACCGTTTTATTTAGATTTTCTATCTACAGGGTTTCTCTGAGAGCCCAACATTTCCTCATCTGTCATTATTCAGTGAAAATCTGAGATGCAGAAGAAATTAACTGAATCAAAATGCTTTTGTTGCAGTTTGTTTTCAGTTTAACTGTACTCTAATTTTTTTTTTTCTTTCATGCATTGCTTTTCAGCATTGGTGTTCCCCTGGTGCTGTATATTCAGCAAAATGTAGCATTTTACCTTGAGTTGTGAATATGAGTTTGCAATCTGTATTGAATATGATTTATTAAAAAGATTGTACACTAAAAAATTTTCTATTGTGACACCCTTTGCAGGCTAAACTCAAATCAACATACAGTGTAGTCTGTTATAGGGAAAAGGACTCCTGTGAACCAGTTCTTTTCATAAATAGGTCAAGTAGACAAGTCACCAGTTTGAATCAGTTTGATGAATGCTTCACTGAACTGAATCCTTCAGAGAATCTAATAAATTAACATCTGGTTCATTTAATCACTGATTCTTATAAACTGCAAGGACTTTAAGTGATGTCCGTATCAAAATGTGCCAATACCATTACTGGTTAAAAAACCTCCAGGTATCTACACACCCAATTTGACTCAGAAACACTTAAAGCTTAGTCTGCATTTTAAAATTGAGCATGTCAATTTAGGTCTAAGATTGATCCCATTTACACCGATCCCCACCCATTATATCAAACAATGTGATTCAAGTTGGACAGTGCTGAGACAAGCTTATTGGCCCTGTTATTGTCATAAATATTCACCAGAAATTCTCCAGAGAGACAGTCATGTGGGAAAAAAAAAATCCAGAGACAATCAAGTCAAGTAACCTTTATTTACAGTATCTCACAAAAGTGAGTACACGCCTCACATTTTTGTAAATATTTTATTATATCTTTTCATGTGACAACACCGAAGAAATGACACTTTGCTACAATGTAAAGTAGTGAGTGTACAGCTTGTATAACAGTGTAAATTTGCTGTCCCCTCAAAATAACTCAGCACACAGCCATTAATGTCTAAACCGCTGGCCACAAAAGTGAGTACACCCCTAAATGAAAATGTCCAAATTGGGCCCAAAGTGTTTAGGGGTGTACTCACTTTTGTGGCCAGCGGTTTAGACATTAATGGATGTGTGTTGAGTTATTTTGAGGGGACAGCAAATTTACACTGTTATACAAGCTGTACACTCACTACTTTACATTGTAACAAAGTGTCATTTCCTCAGTGTTGTCACATGAAAAGATATAATACAATATTTACAAAAATGTGAGTGGTGTACTCACGTCTGTGAGATACTGTATATAGCACTTTATACATTTTGTCAAAGCAGTTTTACAGTGTTAAACAGGAAAAACGTGAGCTGATAAGACAAGAGGACAATAGTACATTTTTTCAGTTAAAGTCAGTTCATTGTTGATTCAGTGATTGTCATCATCCAGCTCAGTTCAGTTTTCTTCAAATAGTGTCTGTGCAGTCAAGTCAACAACATTGCCAAAAATTGTGTCCCCAACTAAGCAAGACAAAGGCGATAATGGCAAGGAACCGAAACTCCATCGGTGACAAAAATGGAGAAATGAGGCTCAGTCGGGGGACCAGTTCTCCTCTGGCCAGATGAAACCAGCATGGTGTGTTTAATTCCAGACTGCAACACAAGTCAGATTGAGCAGAGGGTTCGTCAGGTTCCCGTGGTATTGTGCTGATAACGGTCTATGTAACAAGGTCTTTGCTGGGGATCTGTCACTAGGGCTCATCTAGTTGACACGGTTTCCGCTGTCATTCAGGGCTGTAGAGGTCATCTCTAGGTGCTGATCCACCATCTGGACTGGATACAGACTGGATCCAGGTGACTGCAGTGACCATCTGATCTGGATATGAACTGGATCTGGGTGGCTATGGTGACCTAGGAATAAGAATTAAATACTAATAAAAGACTAATATTAGCGTAGATGCCATTCTTCTTACAATGTAACAAGTCCATCCGGTGTTATGGGAAGTGTTCCCGTTTCCGGTTGACCTAATTAATGCAGCCCAACAATCCTTTAATGGATTTGAATTATAGAAATATGATAGTGTGCTATGTGTATGCCAGGTTAAAGAGATGGGTCTTTAATCTAGATTTAAACTGACAGAGTTTGTCTCCCGAACAACGCTAGGTAGATTGTTCCAGAGTTTGGGTGCTAAATAGGAAAAGGATCTGCTGCCCGAAGTTGATTTTGATTTTCTAGGTATTATCAAATGGCCAGAGTTTTGAGATTGCAGGAGATGTGAAAGACTATAATGCGATAAGAGCTCACTCAAGTACTGAGGAGCTAAACCATTCAGGACTTTATAAGTAATTAGCAAGATTTTAAAATGTATACAATGTTTAATAGGGAGCCAGTGCAGTGTTGACAGAACTGGGCTAATATGGTCATACTTCCTGGTTCTTGTAAGAACTCTAGCTGCAGCATTTTGGACCAGCTGGAGGTTGTTTATTAAGTGCACGGAGCAACCACCCAATAAAGCATTACAGTAATCTAACCTTGAGGTCATGAACGCATGAATTAACGTTTCTGCATTTGACATTGAGAGAATAGGTCATAATTTAGAGATATTTTTAAGATAGCAGTTTTACAAATGCTAGAAACTTGATTTTCAAAGGAAACATTGCTATCAAACCTAGGTTCCTAACTGATGACGGATAATTGACAGCACAGCCATCAAGTGTTAGACAGTGTTCTAGATTATTACAT
>NW_015666159.1:145224-154232 GCF_001515625.1 Sinocyclocheilus rhinocerous | reverse complement strand
AATTGACAGCACAGCCATCAAGTGTTAGACAGTGTTCTAGATTATTACATGCAGAGGTTTTTGGTCCAATAATTAACACCTCTGTTTTTTTTCCAAATATATCAGTTGGAAATTGCTAGTCATCAAGCTTTTATATCAGCTATGCATTCCATTAGTTTTGCAAATTGGTACGTTTCGTCGGGCTGTGAAGAAATATAGAGCTGAGTATCATCAGCATAACAGTGAGAGCTAACACCATGTTATCTGATGATAACTCCCAATGGTAACATAAACCGTGAAAAGCAACAGTCCTAGTACTGAGCCTTGTGGTACTCCATATTGCACTTGAGAACGATGTGATACCTCTTCATTCACTGCTATGAATTGATTACGGTCAGATAAGTATGATTTGAACCATGCCAATGCAATTCCACTAATGCCAACATAATATTCTCGTCTATTCAAAAGAATGTTGTGATCAATAGTGTCAAATGCAGCGCTAAGATCCAGTAGCACTAATAGATAGATAGATACAACCATGATCAGATGATAAGAGCGGGTCATTTGTAACTCTGGCTCAGTACTATGATACGGTCTAAATCCTGACTGGAAATCCTCACAAATACCATTTTTTCTAAGAAAGAACATAGTTGTGAGGAGACTGCCTTTTCTTTGAGATGTGTCTGTAATTAACTAATTCTCCAGGATCAAGTTGTGTTTTTTAATGAGAGGCTTAATAACAGCCTGTTTGAAAGCTGAAGAGGATCAGAAGAGGATCTAGGACTTCTGGAAGCACATATTTTAGTAGCTAAAATGGTATAGGGCAGGGGTGTCAAACTCAATTCCTGGAGGGCCACAGCCCTGCAGAGTTTAGTTCCAACCCTAATTAAACACACCTGGTCCAGCTAATCAGGTCCTTCAGGCTTATTTGAAAACTAGATTGGTATGTGTGTTGTAACTAAACTCTGCAGGGCTGCGGCCTTCCAGGAACTGAGTTTGACACCCCTGGTATAGGGTCTAACATACGTGTTGTTGGTTTAGATAATGTAACAAGTTTATAATTTTCTTCCTGTCCTATAGCAGAGAATGAGTGGAATTGTTCCTCAGGGAATCTAATCTATAGTGCACTGTCTGATGCGATACTGAAGCTGACGGCTACATTAAACGGCTGTATAAATTCGTAGAAAACTTATTGACAGCTTCTGTAAATATTGCACGCATGCTCACTTACGATTGATGTAACAACGCACCATTTATTAATTATCAGCTACAGGAAACGGAGCCATAGACAATAAATTCACATGAAATATACTGACATCAACAGGTGAACTATTAAAAATATTATGAACGCTCAGGGTGTTGACCTACATTTTGGTTAGAAACACATACACCTTTTCATTTTTTAAATTCATCTCCACATGAACAAATAATGACTTAAACATTATATTCTCACTTAACAGTTAGCTAAAATAGAAAGAAAAAATATGCTTCAGATCTGCTGTTACAGAAACGGACACAAGACACAAGTTACAAACACGGACACAAGACGGGTCCACAACCTTATACACAAAAATGTTTTATAAAATATATTGACCGCTTCTAAGAAAATATTCTGTATACTAAGCTTTAAATTATGACTGGTTGGAAATGCATGAATTGTTTTAAATTCAGCTCTGCATAAATGATAACTTAATAATACATAAATGATAAAATTTTTTACATTCTTACTTAACGATTAGTTAAAATCTAATAATAAATCACATTTCTCCCGATCTTCAGTTACAAAAACTGAGCTTCTCACAGGAAATTAAGATAAAGCATATCGATAGCTTAAAGGTACAATAGGAGATCTTCTGGACCAGGACACGCTGATCGGATAGCATTCCGATCAGAAGCGCGTTTACACGTGTCTTTTCAATGTGTATGTGGACAACATCCGGATACAGGTCGCATGTTAATGCCAAGTGTAAACGCAGATTTTTACACCTAACGAGCTGACATTAGGAGTAACTTCTTAAAGTGGCAGGACTAATCTGTGTTCCACATGGGCACATAATCAATCTGTGGGAGCCAGAATTCTTACTGGTTGGTATGGGATCAATTACTTATTTCACTCACTGAAATGCAAATAAATTTCTAACCTTTATATAATGTGTTTTTTCTGGATTTTTTGGTTGATATTCTGTCTCTATCCGTTAAAATAAACCTACCATAAAAATTACAGACCCTTAATTTCTTTGTAAGTGGGCAAACTTACAAAATCAGCTGGGAATCAAATAAATAATTTCCCCACTGTAAATGCTGATCCAAATGCAACTTTTTTTATTATCTACTTGGATATTAAAATCGCCAACTATTAAGTCTTTATCTAAAGCCAGCACTAACTCAGATAGAAAATCAGCTAATTTTTGATAAAGTCTATATGATGCCCTGGTGGCTTGTATACAGTAGCTAGCACAAACATCAGTAGGGATTTATCATTACCACTCATTACAATAGATAATGTTATAAAGCACCAATACTTGAAACGAAGTATACTTGAAACCAGACCTTTTAGAAATACTGAAAATATAGCTATGAATTGTAGCACCTTTACCTTTTGAACACGGCTCATGTTTATAACAGTGAGTGACTTGAAGTGGAGTGACGTGTAGCCAAGTATGGTCTCCCATACTCGGAACTTGTACTCTGCATTTTCAAGTGCACACACAGCAGTGAACACACTCCCTGCGCAGTGGGCAGCCATTTTTTATTTTTATCTTTTATTTTTTGCTGTGGCACTCAGGGAGCAGTTGGGGGTTCGATGCTTTGCTCAAGGGTCTCACCTCAGTCATGGTATTGAAGGTGAAAGAGAGCGTGTACAGCCACTCCCCCACGTACAATCCCTACTGGTACCGAGACTCGAACCCGTGACTTTTGGGTTACAAGTCCAACTAACCCACAGGTCGGAGGGCTGCGGCCCTCCAGGAACTGAGTTTGACACCTCTGCTCTAACCATTAAGGGGGCAGTCGTAATCATGGGGGGTACACTTATTTAAAGTAATGTAATCGTCTGGTTTTAGCCAAGTTTCTGTCAAACATAGCACATGTATGATCGCCAGCAGCCATGTCACCTACTGGTGGTGGTTGAGGAGATTCCCCCGCTTTCATGTAAAGCGCTTAGAGTACCCAGAAAAGCGCTATATAAATGTAACAAATTAATCTGTAATCATATCATATACAAAAATCACTTTTGTAGAAAGGGATCTAATATTCATTAAGCCACGCTTTATCAATTGTTTATCTGTATTATATCTGTTTATTATTTGTTGAATATAAATTGTTATCCTTAAATTTGTTTGGACATTTTTTGTATTTGCTAGGGAACAGACACAGTTTTTATAGTATGATAGCTAGGTGAATGAGTCTCTATGTGCTGAGAATTAACTGCCTTCTGTGACGTGAGGTGGCTAGCAGACGGTCGGTCTAGCCAGTCTATTTGTTTCCTGACAGACTGTTTGAACTCGAACGGAAAATTTGCATGTTGAAAATTCGCATTGTCACGCAAGCTAATCAACGAAGAGCTGTATCAGAAAATGTAGAGCTGTATTTATTGCTTTTATGTTTTTTATTCACGCAAAGTGACGCAAAAAATTATTCGCTTTGCGTTTGGTGTGCACACACCATTAGATATCTAGCCATTGATTGACGACAGTCTACTATGTATCTCGTCACCACGGTAAGCAGGGAGGAGGACCAGAGCATATTACAGTATCTCAAGTTTACACACCTCTTTAATGTTATTTTTAGTGATCTCCGACTGGCAAAGTCGAACATCATTAGTGCCGACGTGAATAACAATCTTACTGAATAAAAATTGGACTGTGGTGGCTGGTGTCTCTATTTTCACGTTCCGTGCAATAGAATCTCCAATAACTAGAGCACATTCATCAGGTTTCTCAGTGAGTGCATCACTGAGTAGGGAGTTTGTCACGGAGTTTGTCCTGCGGATATTCACAATCACCCTGCTGCAGGGGCTCTGCAACCGAAACCGGATTAGGCATGGAACTCGCTAAGCTAGTCGCATCCAAAGCCGTATCTAAGGCTCTCACATTCTTACTATACTCAATTAAAGTTTGGATGTGTGTCTCTAGTTCTGAAATTTTCTCTGTCAGCCCAACTATTTCCCTCCATTTTCACATGTGAATCCCTCACCGCTGACAAAGAAGGCTGCACTATACTGAACATGTGACAATCCATGAGACAACCTTTGGACACAGCAATGATTTTAAATTTATTTTATGTAGAATAGCTACAGTGGTCTGTCACTGGTTTCTTTAGTTTAAATTAAATAAGTGTTACCTGAAGGAGGACTTTTATGAGGTTTAAGATGAGGAAAAAACTTTCATCTGGTTGTAAAACACAATGTAAAATGTATCAGTTTACATAATGTATCAGTTTATAAATCTATTTAGAAATAAAAACTAAGCAAAAACAAAAGGAGAGTCAAAGGAAAATACATAACATAAGGACTACATTATAAGTCATAAGACCTAGCATAAGAAGCTAAACTAATTTTCTGTAATTAATCACGATTAATCACACCTAATAATAAAATTTGTAATCGTAAGCATTTTCACATTAAATCAGCAAATTAATGTGGAAACAATTTCAGTCAATTTTTTTTTTAATCAAAAGGTTGATGCTTAGTCCTATAATTTCTGCTTGCAGCTTTATTTGATCTTTATTTGGTTTGCTGAAACATTCTCTTTTGTTTTTAATCTTTTTCTTTAAGGGTTTAAATGTTTAATTATACTAATTTATTTAATTAAAGGCATGGTACAGTCAATAATGTTCAAAAAGCAATTACGTGAACAGAATTATGTGTACATAATGTGAAAAGCTATTTTTAGAACTTTTTAGATTTGGAGTTTGTGAAGAAATTGTGTAGATATTCTTCCTCACTACAGCACTATGTTTTCATGCAGAAATTGCAAGGGAATTTGCCCCAAAGTCTGAAAGCAAGCTGAAGGGAATCTCCACCACCCGGCTCAACCCACAGCACCACCTCTGGTACGCAGTGAAAATAGGCAGTCATTTTTTTCCTCTCCAACTCTCTGTCTGTCTTTATCTCTGCCTCAGGCTTTTCATTTTTCTGCCTGCCTATCCTACCCAAAACGTAATGCATGAAATGTGTGTGAATAGAAATAAATAATACTCTCATTTGCACAGTTAAAAAATACAGTTTTGTTAGTGATCCCAAGTTACACACATTATCCCATAAGTAATGTCTTAACATATTTTAAATCTGTCTGTTCTATAGGGATCTAGTCTGTGAGGACACCCTGCCATGTGAAGAAGACGACAGCCATCCTCCTTTCCGTTACCTTTTAGCATTCCTTCAACAAGGTGAGTGTCTATGTTCTCCAGGATGAAGATGAGCAAGAAATTATACGGTGACTACAGCATGTGATGACTTGCCTGTGATGGGAAAGAGCTACAAATGGTTAGAGTAGCAGAACATGTAGTGGTAGACTGATTTATATCTAATACATTACAGAATTAGACATTATTAGACTAAATAAAGCTTAAGATGGGTGTGATGTTCACCTCCAAGGTATTTATGGTCTGGTTTATAGACCATCAGTTTAAGCTCAAATGTGACTCACACATGAAAGTTACAGTTCTTTAATGATTCATACACACTTTCATCAGATAACTGTTGGAAATAGTGCTGCCCAGGTTAACACTAGGACACAAAGGTGTATGTATCAGCGCTTGCTTTTGTTAGTATCCTGCTGTTATCCTTGGAACCAAACTTTGATGTCTTGACGGAAGAAGGGAGAGTCACAGAAAACAGATTTATCTGATTCTTCTTGAGAGAGTCATTCAACTGTGAGCGGCTGCTTCAGCTTTCAAGAGTCCCAGTACCCTGCTGGCAGGCTGACTCTCCCCCAGAATCTGACACCCCACCCCCCACCCCCCACATCGAAAGGGCTCACAGCAGGCTAGACTTGTGGTGTGATAAGCATTCAGCTGGTGAGACCAAACCCAGCCAATCTTACATTGATCTCAAAAAAACAGGAACATCCTGAAACATCACTCATGCCCTTTTCTCCCACACACAAACTTTCATATAGTCGTTTGTGCTTTCAGTTGTGTGCGCCTGCCAAAATGCACATTAACATACACAGAAGATTTTGATGAATAAACACGAAGTACATCTGATATCACAAACAGACATTTTGTTCTCTTTCCTGCAAGATGTTCTTAGTTTATCTCTGTGGGTGGTCAGTGAGCAGAACTGTGCTATCATTTGTGCCTGTACTGTTGTTAGTGAAATGCATCTGATGTGTTTGTATTTTCCATGAAAGAATGGTGTCTTGCTGTGTCTTGGCAATTGCAGCAACAATATATGCGTGTTGTTAAAAGCAAGTATATAAAATTCACTGTTCAAAACTCTTTCCTTGCAGTACCCTTACAGTAAGATTATAATAATTATTTATAATTTAAGATGTCAGATTATAAATATTTGAGTTGTCCGATTTATTTTATTTTTTTTCAATTAATTTGCCTTTGCTTGAATACATTATATCCGTGAAAAAAGAGAAGGATGTCTGACTATTACAGTGCCCATTCACTGCCATATGTTAGTTCTGACAGCTTGTAGCTACAACCAATGAACAACATTATTAATGCAACAGATCATTAAAAAGAACCATCTAAAGAATTGTCACTAGAACAAACTTCATAGGTTCTTGTGGGAACTCGAATGTACTTAAGTAACATGGAAAAAAAAAACTTTAATGGTTCTTGCACATCAAGCAAGCACTTTGAGCCTCCATTTACCATATTTAATATGCTCTATGTATATGCGTTGACGTGTTTATATGTGAATAAAAGCCTAAATTAAATCTGATTATCATATTCGCTCTGATAAATGCCTATTGAGCTGAGCTGAAGCTCAACTGGCATAATAACAAAACTGTATTCCTCTCTGAGTTACTTTTTACGCTAAAAGTGTTACACCTCAACTGCTGAAGGGCCAAATCTTCCATACTCAAGCTTTTTGTAAGGACAAAATTATTTTACAAGGTCTTACTTTATTTTTTCTTATAGTAGATGGCTCTTTGGCTTCTGTGAGTGTACTAGCCACCAAAGAAATGCTTTTTCTACTTGATGAAGACCACCAATGGAGCAAGAGCCAACCTGAGGGCCAAATGAGCAGTGGGAAGGTGAAGGTTCAGGAAACTCAGCCAATCAGTTGTGTCAGTTCCATTCATCTGTTTTCATCAGATCCATGCCAGGTGGACCTAAAACTTTATGATGAGGTATGTGTGTACATCTTCACATGTTCTCAACTAAACCATAGAGAAACCAAGAGCAATTGTCTGGATGTAACATATGGCTACTATATGGGTATAGAATAAATGGAGGTTTTTGTTGTTTGTTTTTGACAGATGGCCAAGAAAGAAAAGACATGGTCTTTACATGCTGAAGATGAAGAGCTGGTACAAGACCTGGTGAACTGGATCACAAATCAGTGGGAAACCATGTTTGGGGTCAAGCTGACTACTATCAAGCAGTAACCACTAGCCAGTGTTAAAGAAAAGCACCTACCTTACATCATGAAGATTCCTGCCTAAACCTGTTTTAATCTGTATCACTGTCTTGGTGTATATGTGGAAGTTTGTCTTGTTGTCTCCATATAAGCCCCAAATTCCATTATTATCTTCTCTTGGTTGTGCTCATGTCTCCTCTATATACTAATTGTGCAGTAACAAAGCTGCATAGAGTGCCTTTTTGGCTTTGTCACCAACCAACACCAACACACCTTATAATACATACAGTAACTATGCATGCACAGACAGTTTATTTGTAAATAGGTTTCTGTGAATGGTATGAATGTGGTAGTGAAGATGTGTTTGTATCTCAGGGTGAAAAGCCTTTCAATGTGTTCTCAGAAAGGTTCATAATTGGGATATGCAGATCACAGGAGAATAACAGGTTTGCTTGAGTGTTGGTGGTGTTAATACAATGTTAGTTAAGACACGTTACTGAACTAAAATACCCTCTCACTCTTTGAAACTTTATGTTGAAGATATTTATGAACTGTATAGGTACACGTGATTCTCCATAATGAATTTGGACTTGAAGTGTTTTGTGTTTATTTGTTTTTATAAGAAAAAAATGCATAAATCTAGCTCATAAATGTGAAGTGTAACTAGAGTTGTTTTTTCCCCTAATATTCTATTCCAGCACTTGTATAGAGAGCATAAAAAGGGAGCTAGTGATTACACATCAAAACGTAATGGTCACAGGCAAAAGAAACCTCATATAGCTGTGAAGAGAAAATGTAGTACAACCACGTGCAGTTTTGTGTCGTTTGTGTGACTCAGATGTTCTGCACTTTTATTTCTTGAAATAATTGAAATGGCTTGAAAAATAGTGAAATGGCTTTGTTTTATAAGTACATGTTGTTAACAAAGTTGAAAGCATATTGTCATTCAATGTAAAATGTATTTAATGTGTATTTATTCATCTTTGTACTGGTCTCCAGTAGGGAAATCATAATAACTTTTATTTTTGTAAACAATAAACTCTTTAAATATTACACAGCTTTTCATTATGTCCAATACATGACAGAGGGAGAGATATATCTGAGAATGATTGTTGCATATAAGCGAGTTGGTCATTATTATTATTATTATTATTTTTGTAAGTTTAGAATTATTTTACCAAGAAAACAAGCCAGTTATTTTCTGCTGACTGTTCATTTCTGTCCAGCTCTTTCCCCTTCTCCAAACATTACTAAAACGTTTTTCTAAAGTAATGTATTAAAATTCCTAGGCTGAGTATTGTGTGCTATTACACACAATTTATGCTATGACACATATACTAGTAATCCTTTTTTCAATTAATTTTACATTTGTTAAAAAAAAGTCATCCTTCCACTCCTTTCATTACCTGTTTTCAGTATGAGTCTGTTATGATGAAACTTTCTTTCCTTCTATTTATTAATTATATATATATATATATATTTTTTTTTT
>NW_015666159.1:110793-145124 GCF_001515625.1 Sinocyclocheilus rhinocerous | reverse complement strand
TTTTTTTTGCACAGCTGTTCCAATACTATTATTATTGATGCGTTTACGCGGATCTAAGGTTTTTTTTCCCTCTCTCTCACATTCTCACTTTCTCTTTCTGTATGGTCTAGCAGTTTTGCAGCAATTAGTTTTGTGATATTTTCCAATGCTTGGTGACTGTGAAGTATGAAATCTGTTTACACAGCGTGTTGCCATGTTTTATGACAAAAAAGACTTCGCATTAGACAAATCCACATTATTAACTTAAGTTATATTGAATACAATCAAATTAGTCATCTGTATTTTTTCTTCAACATTATTATGGGCTGTGTCAGATATATGCTAAATAAATAAATGTATATTAAAACACACACATACAACTGGACAGCTGCTGCAACATCCCGTAAACCTTGCAGAGACTTGTCAAACCTATAGTTCACATCTGAATGTTAAGCAATATTTTGTGTTTGTGAGGGAAAAGGAATGCCTCATCTGAAATATTTAAGTGAAATGAAAGAGGAAAAATCTTTAACATTATAGCTTACATAAGTTGCAGCTTGGCCCTGTTACATTTGGAGATTGCTTTTCTTGGATGCTGATATGTGTGACAAGGAACTGAGAATGCCTGTTAACTTTCAATTAAATTCCTGAATTTTAATTTAATTTGAAGTGAGGAAGCAAACAAGATACATAATTACAATTTGAATTAAAGGAAGTAGAATTAAAAGTGTATTTTGTAACTAGAAAAATTATGTTCATCAATACGAAGTTTTATAGGTTATAGACTGAAAAAAAACTCTTTAAGACAAACAGTACTGAGACAGACATCTGCAGATATGCCACCTATTAAAATTTATATTTAGTTGATATATTTTATTATATTTAATAAATTAACTTTGATTTTATAGGGGAAATATTTACTTATTTACATCTGTTGATTTTTATAGCGAGAGTTCGACTTTTGAGACGTGTCCAAGTCACTTCATGTTTTTTCTTTCTTTTTTTTAATATATACAGTATATTATCATCATATTCTTAAATATTACATATTGACCATTCCTGATAACTCATATATTTTATAGTCAATATTTACGGTGGATACTGAATGATTTTATTTTTTTATTTTTATTTTTTGGTCGGAAGACGACTGAGCTCAGGTTTCAAGTTTAAAGGCCTTGCGTGTGGGTGTAGAGGAGGTGAAAACGCTGTTTAGGATGGATGCTCACGTGGTGTGGCTTCCAAACAGTGTATGGGTTAACGTGAAAAAAGGGGTTGGAAGTAAATTAAATCTGAGTTTTGGTCAAACATATAAGTATTGTCAACAGCTGAGCACAGGAGCACTAATCACCTGTTAGACGAAGGTATGTGAATGTTTTTGTTGTTTCTTACCTGTTTAAGGTGTACTGGTGCTGCTCATTTACCGGAGCAACATGTGACTTTTTGAGTATTTTCTTTTCGTTGTCGTTGATGCAAAGTTGTCGCGTATAAAACTTAAAAGATTATTTCTTTCTTTTAAAAATAAAGTTTAATCAGCTCAGTATGCCAAAGAAACTTTATTATACCGATTAATAAATCGATTGTCAAATGTAACTAAAAAACCTGTCGAGGTAATTTAAAAACGTATAGTAGAGCTGGGTAAAAAAAAAAAAAAAAAAGATTAAAAAAAGATTATTATTATAGGCCACAATAATTTATACTTTTTTAACTCTGGCATGTCTGTTTGTACCCTAAAAGTCTTGTTGAAAAACACATCACTCTCCTTTTAGAAGTTTGAATAGTCAGACACCCATCAACGATCATTCTGCTCAGCTTGAACTTTAGGTATGTTATGGTGTATGGGTGTTATTTGCATTGTGTGTCATGTCTTATTTATTTTGTGGGATGATGAGGGACAGTCAATTCAGAGAGTACTGTGGCAAAGTATGCACTGTTGTGTTTCTACAAGCAGTTGTCTTCTGTGGCCTATCTGTACCACAAGCCTAGAGAGAACTCGTCACCATCGATCTGTTATTTGATATTAAATAAAATGCTGTAATCACTGTATTGTAACACATCACTATACAATCAACACTTAGTAGCTTTACTGTTTCAACAGTGGCAATGGAATGTGAATTGTCTGAGTACACCCATGCTTTTCACAACTCCTCCTTCTAGCTTTCTGACCACAGAACCTCAGTCTTGGTTCATGTCAGGTAGTGACCTGCTGTGACTTGTCCTTATATTTGAAGCTCCAGCTCACAGGTGAGGTTGCTGATGTTGGCATGCAGCTACTCAGTACATTTCCATTAAAGGACATAGCAAATATGATTAATTTTCTCATGTTTGAGTTATTGGCCTAATGATAATAAATAATATAAAACAAAATGTAAAAACAAACAAAAAAAATAATTCAGTTATTATATGTTTTTATTTACAGTTACATATAAATAATCTTAACCTGTGGTTCACTTTTAATGCAGTGAAACTAAATTTTTTTTTGTACATTAAGCTGCATATCATTCAAATCCATTGAGAAACTTAAGGGTCAGAAGTCATTTGGTTTATTCCTTTGTTGGCACATAAATTATGTGCACTACACTATAGATTTTTACAAAAGTGCTCTCATGTGCACAAATCCTACATTTATAAGAATGTATATCTGCTGTAACACCAACATTCATGGAAAAGGTAAAAAGTAGATTGAATGGGTACCACTCACTATGGATTTTTTTTTACTTGTATGCTGTCCTCAAATAAATAAATAAATAGGGTGATGCACTTCATTAAAAGAATGACAAGTAGCCTTAATTAAGTAAATTACCTTAAGTAAAAAATATAAATTTTTGAAAAACTGTTAATAATAAAATCCATGTTGTCCAACATGCAGGAAGAATATATATATATATATCTTTATAACAGAGAGCTACTGTACAAACCCCACTTTGTATGAAGCTCAAGTCTTAAAAGCATCAGATAAGTTGAAAATGGCAAGGTTAGTTTAGGTTGTAAAATGTCATTTTGCTCTGGTTACGCCACATGAAACTTTAAAACCTTTGAATTGAACTTTTAAATCTTTTCTTGAAAATGATTTAAAAGCTTTTATGAATACAGGTGCTTTTCTAACTTGACATGTTTTAAACTAGAGTTTTTTTGTTTTTGCTTTGTCAAGAGTAGAAGTTTTGTATCAGATGTTTTTACTTCTCTGTCGTATTGGGCACTTATACTGTATGTCATTAACCCTTAGGCTGAACATGATTTCCATTAAGAAGTTCGCCACTGTATGCTGATAAACAGAAGCTATAGCTCTGTAACGGAGGTTTGTGTGTGTATCAAGTGTGTGTCTGTGTGTATTGAACACTGACACCTGCTGGAGCTCCAATGTTCATCATCAGAACAGAATGAAGCACTTACAATGTCAAATAATAATATAAGGTGTTACAGCATTAAAGGAGTCATATGATGCAATTTCAAGTTTTCCGTTCTCTTTGGAGTGTTACAAGCTGTTTGTGCATAGATAAGATCCCTAAAGTTGCAAAGACTAAAGTCTCAAACCCAAAGAGATATTCTATTTAAAAGTTAAGACTCGTCCACGCCCTCCTAAAACGCCTTGTTTAAACGCCCCCACGTCTACGTCACTGTGTGGGAAGATTTGCATAACACCGGCCAAATGTTCACACAACGAAAGCAGGCATGGACTGTTTCCTGAACCTGGGAGAGTAGCCTACAATGCCGGTTGTGCTCAAAGGTTGTTTCTATAAAGCGGGGCAATACCAACTTTGCAAGGGCAGTCTGGTGCTTCTGACTCACAGCCTGTAAGTACATTTTCATATTTAAAGAATTTGCCACTGATGATTCAAATGTGAGTTTTGAGCAGTGTAGAGTAGCGCTTGTTGTTTGTTGTTTCTCCGATCACAAATGCAGACATGGTTTAATGTTTGCGCGGCGCGATCCAACGCAACGCGTAAAAAGACAGTATAAGTCATTAAAATCTGTAATTATGTCCCCTGGATGCAACAAATGCCTCATTTGTAATGGGTTTTGTCTCGTCGCGCCGGTACACGGCATCATATGGTAAGGGGCGTAACATTTCCGTCACACGCTTGAGGTTTTCAGCCAATCACAACACACTGGATAGCTGGCCAATCAGCGTATAACAATTACGATATTATCACAGACGATATATATCGCACACCCCTACTTGAACCCTTTTAATTGTAAAGTTGTGTGTTCCAAATTCAATGCCTCTACAATCACATTATCTGTTTTTTTTTCTTCTTCTGCAGATCAGGTCTCTTGTGTTGGTGGCAACATGAGTTGGAGCTTCTTGACACGCTTGCTTGATGAGATCTCCAACCATTCCACATTTGTGGGAAAGATCTGGCTCACACTCCTCATTATCTTTCGAATTGTTCTGACAGTGGTAGGCGGTGAGACAATCTATCAAGATGAACAGAGCAAGTTTGTATGCAATACTGCACAACCCGGTTGTGAAAATGTGTGCTATGATGCATTTGCACCTCTATCACACGTCCGATTCTGGGTTTTTCAAATCATTATGATCACCACGCCGTCTATTATGTACCTGGGCTTTGCCATGCACAAAATCGCTCGAATGGCTGATGACGAATACCGACCACGCAAGCGCAAACTGCTGTCTATGGTTCATCGAGGTGTGAGCCGTGACTATGACGAGGCTTACGAAATGGATGATGAAGTTCCCATGATCTTGGAGGAGATTAAGCCCTCTGAAAAGGATAGTAAAGCGGTAGCTGCAGCCAAGTCTGCCCCTGCATCCGATGCTAAGTCTGCGAAGCATGACGGTCGTCGTCGCATCAAGAGAGATGGTCTCATGAAGGTGTATGTGCTACAGTTGATCTCTCGCGTTGCCTTTGAGATAGCCTTCCTTTTTGGCCAGTATGTTTTGTATGGTTTTGAAGTTGTGCCATCCTACATTTGCACCCGAAGCCCATGCCCACACACTGTGGACTGCTTTGTCTCGCGTCCCACTGAAAAGACCATCTTCCTGGTCATCATGTATGTTGTCAGTATACTCTGCCTGGCGCTGACTGTGCTGGAAATCCTTCATCTGGGAATCGGTGGTGTGAGGGACACTCTTCGTAGTCGATCAGCTCGGAGGCTTCCCATACACAAGTCATCCACTATCTGTCACCGCCTTGCCAGTGCACCCCCGGGATATCAGGCTGTCCTGAAAAAGGACTCCACTGGCAAGCTTAAGGCTGAGTTCTTGGGAGACTCGGGACGGGAGTCATTGGGTGATGCTAACACTGGTCTACAGAGACCCCTGAAAATGCGACATCTGGACCAGGCCTACCACCATGAGGATGTTGGGGCTTCACGCAGCAGTGGTCCAGACTCTAACAGCATTGCTGTTGAGCAAAACCGACTCAACCTAGCTCAGGAGGACTATGTCAGCTCCAAGGAAAAAGGTTTGTTTTGGGCTACACTTCTTTCACATCACGTTTGTATAAGTACGATTTGAAATGAACACCCACCAAACGCGGGTGGAAATCAACCATCGCGGGTAACGCTATTAACTCATTAAGGAAAAGTGTGGTCACATTTACCATTGCTCTGCAAATTTTTGTGGGTGAAATCCACAAGCTGCTTCATTTGAAATTGACAGTGGATATTTTTTTCCCGTGATAATATTTGCTGAAATATCGCTATTGTGTCCACACATTTAGCCTATCACTTTGCATATCACCATTATCAGAGCATCCGGACTTAGCAAAACAATGCACTAGGGTACACTCGGGAAGAGATTAGAGACCACTTTTTCAGCATGTTCTTTTACTCACTAGGCATCTAATAAATGCTGCATATCCAATAATTTTGTGTGTCCTTATGCAGACACAAAAAGCACCCTCTGGCATCTTTATTGCAATACTGCCGGTAAACTCATAGCTTTCAGTAAGAAACATTTGCCGTAAATATACTGATGCAAAGTTCATAGGAATTTTATCATCATGAAATCATATGCTTGCATACATGATATATTGTGGCATGATTTCATCATTATCGGATGCCTTGGGAGTGAGAATGACTTTTGTGAGGAAATAGCTGATAACCTTACAAAGTTTTGCTAGTTTTCAGCATGTTTGCAATTAAACTTTCAACTAAATAAACGTTACAACTAAATAAATTGTTTTATAAGAGAAGTCACAGAAAAGGTTAAGGCTGGTAGGATTCAGTATAATAAATAGTAATATTAATAATAAATATATAATTTTATAATGAATATATTTAAATCTATGCTTTGATAAACAGGTTTATTTCTGATATTTTTGTTATTGATAGAAGTTTAAAAATTCAGTAGCCAAATTGGCTGGTGAATAAGTTATATTCAAACTCTGTTCATAAGATATAAATCATTAATTCCAGTCAGATCTGAAGTGCATCTCGTCGTACAGTAAATTGTCATGTTTTAATGTGATTTTTGTGCACTTTTTGATATTTGATGATATTTGATATTTAATAATATATATTTTCCTTTTCTGTTTTTAAAGAGGGTCATGCTTGAAGAGACTAACAGCTTTCCAACTCCAGGCTGAGATGTACATTTTGGTGGGCAGTTTTTGACAAGATTTCCTGTTCATCTTGCATTGAATACACCAACTCAAGGCTGAGATACAAATAATGGAGAGCAGTTATTGACATGATTTTGTGTGCTCCTCTAAATGCATATCAGAAGAAGTATTACTTACAGTATTAAAACCATAGCTGCCAAATTTAAAGACTAGAGAAACACCAGCTCTTATAATCCACATTACTGTTCCTTTCTTTACCAAGCAATTATATTTGTTCATAGTGTATTGTAACAACAGCATGAGAACAAAGACACATTCCCTGTGTTGGTGAAGATATTTATAAATATTGTTCATTATTATCAGTTTTAGCAAATCAGTATTAATTGAAGCCTTTAGCCAAAATTCACAGATCATCCTGTTCAGATTATTACAATGAAATGAAAGATGTATGTGTCTTTGTCTGAAAAACAGAAGTGTTTGTGTTTTGTTATGTTGCTTTTTGATTGGAGTACAGTCCTGTGTGGTCTAATATTTTTGGAACATTGTCTTGTATGAAAATATTGTAGGTTGAGGGAAGACATTTTTCGAACAGTAGCAAGGGCACAATAAATGTTGTCTGTTTGTCTTGTTGATGTGCATTTAGAGGATTTTGTATTTAGACATTTTGAATAAAACTATTGCAATACATGTGCATCTGACCAGATTTTAAAAAATATATATAAAAACCTGGAAAATTCTTGAATTTTTTATTAAAAGGTGTCATGCTTTGTATTACTGTTAAAAAATAATCTATGCAACATGCTCTTGCATTACTTCGTATGTTACATATCTGTGGTTTACATGGGATTTATGGGAAACTGGAATTCAGATTTTGCAATGACGTTATATAGATGCACACTATTTGTGTCTTTGGTCATGTGTACATTATTGGTGACCCAAGTAATATTTAAAACAACGTTTTACATCTTAGCAAAGGAATAGTACTTTGACAAATATGTTTGAAATGTAGACTCATATGAGATGAAGACCGTTATTGTTTGACAAATGATTTTTTTATAACCTCATTTGCTAAATGAATAAATGTATTTAAATGACTCCAGTTGTGCCAGTGGCCTAGAAATACCTGTTAATACCTGTATTTAATGGATCCCGTCTTACAGTTGCTGCCATGTTGATATTAGACATAAAAATCCAAATTCATGGTTGTATCAGTGGCCTACAACATTGTTTGGTGCCTCTTTAAAAAATAAATGTGTCCTTTGTTTCTTACCCTCAGCATTTGACTCTAATAAGAATGGTACAGTCTTGTAAAGGGTGTGATAGTACAACTGCTAAAAATCTGACCTGGTAAGCCAAAAGTCCTGTGTTTAAATCATAGTACAGATATTCCGTTTCACTATGCCCCTGCAAACCTAACATGCTTTTTGGGGCTAATAATTTAGTTTGTAAAATAATCAACAGCATTTAACACATTATGCTTTAATGTATTCTTCTGAACATTATTTTGAGATTCATTATTAATCAGTAACACATTTGAATGATGCCCTAGGGCAGGGGTAGGCAAGTTCGGTCCTAGAGAGCCGCAGTCCTGCAGAGTTCATCTCCAACCCTGAAAACAAAACTCACCTGCCTATAGCCTTAGTAATCCTGAAGACATTGATTAGCTTGTTCAGGTGTGTTTGATTAGGGTTGGAGCTGAACTCTGCAGGACTGCGGCTCTCTAGGACTGAACTTGCCTACCCCTGCCCTAGATTAAAAACAAAAAGTGTTTAACCCTCTGGGCCTCTTCGGTTATTTTTGACTGAATAAATTTATATTTCCGAAATTTTTTAAATCGTGGCTTCATCGTAATGAGATGACACTTGGTGACTTTTGTCACGTTAGCTATGTGAACACACAAAAAAATCATGGACATGATTCGGATATGTTAAAGGGTCAAAAAAAAAAAGTCACACTTGGCTCCTTCGCGGTCAAAAATGACTGACATAGGAAATGAATGGGAAATACGAAAAAAATACAAAAACTCAGAGAATATTTTGGTGGTACAAACTACAAATCAGCTACTGTGTAGAACAAAAGTGCACAGCAATCAAGGGGTAACTCTCTAAAATATCAAGAGTGCAAAATAGACACCCACGTACACACACACACACACACACACACACAGAGAAATGAACTGGTAAGACTGCAACAGAGCAAATTTTTTAGAATATTTGAAAAAAAAATACAAAAGATTCTCTCTCTCTCTCTCTCTCTCTCACACACACACACACACACCGAAATCAACTGGTAAGACTGCAACAGCAAATTTTGAGAATATTCAATGATTGATTGAAATCATAATGCAAAACCTGATATTTATCTAACCAAAAATATCTAAACCTTGACAAAAAGTAGTCTTTTAGAATGTCTAAATATATATCTAAAAGTAAAACCTACTGAAATTAAGAAATTATGTCTAAAAAAATAATGGAAATCCAAAGGCCTCTGTATATATGTACTGTATATAGGGAACTATACAGGAGTTTACATGACATTACAAAAGTTTTTTTTGTGTGTGTGTGTGTGTCATCTGGTGGCATAAAAAAAAAAAAACTTGTGTAATGTCATGTAAACTCCTGTATAGTTCCCTATGTGTCACAAGTCACATATTCTAAAAAAATTAGCTCTGTTGCATTCTTACCAGTTCATTTATGTGTGTGTGTGTGTGTGTGTGTGAATTCTCACTTCAAAAATGTTTTCACTCTGTTTTAACATGAAATATTGCATTTATTGAAAAATAATTAAATAAATAAAAATATATTAATTCTAATGGAAAACATAGCTAATTAAAATTGTATAAATATTGCATAGTATCATAAAATCCCCTCAAAATTCTAAATAATAATGTAAAAAATAATAAAACATATTATTAAACAAAAATGTATTGCACTGATGTTTCTGAACAAAAAAGTTACATTTCAAGGCTTTTGACCACGAAAGAGCCAAGTGTGACCCCTAAACGAAGAGGCCCAGAGGGTTAAATAGTGTTTTGATGTAGGGAAGATTATATATACTTTTTTTTTCTGCAGTATCTCATTTAGCTACCCGGGTGAACAATTGTTATTAGAGTAAAAGTGGATAAATATTATATATTCATGATACGTCTATTTTTCAAACATTTGTTCTTTATTGTCAGATATCTGGGTAATGTGCAATTTAAGTATTTTAAAATTATTTTTTAAGAGCTTAGTGTACAAGGTTAAGATGCTTTTCTCTGTAAATGGCTGTTTAATTTAGTACAAATTGTCTTATTTACATAAAGAAATAAACTGCAAAAAGTTCTCATTTGATGTTGTATATGTTTGATAAACATTACTGAGCAAGGTTTTACAGAAAACTGGTGTGTATTAACAAAATTGTAATGTTACTGAAGTTAAGCATTTGATAAAGTTAAATTTACAATCAGAGAAAATATCTTCTTTCACACAATTTTAATGCACACATTATTTGCTTTGATCATTCATTTAAAATAGCTGATTTGTGTTTGAAAAAAACCATACGCGCACTTTACAGATAATCTTAAACTAAGCCACGGCAGAGTGTTAGATGCAGTTGCACTCTTCTGGTATGATGTTAGGCAGGGTCTCGTACTTGAATGAGTATCCCCCATCTGAGGTGGTGGTGAAACGGAGAGACTTCATGCTCTCTGGAACAGGAGCGCAGCACTGGTTGATGCCAAGAAGGGTAGTAGTGCGCTCAGCGCTGGAGCAGTTGCCATGGCAGTAGTAGAAGGTGAAGGCTTTAGGATGTACAATCCAGTTATCCCAGCCAAGGTCCTCGAAGGAGATTTCTATCTGTTCCCTTTTGCAATCTGTGTCGTCAGAAGCAGGTCTCCTGAGCTTTTCGATAGCAGCCGGTGACCAAGGAATTTTGGGCGCTCTGCGTGAGCGGTCGGGGCCACTTGAACGGGTGTGGAGGTGCAAAAAGGGTGTTTTATCTTCTGAATCATAGCAACTACAGGATGGGCAACGGACCTGCAGCATGAAAGGGCCTATAGCCATGGCAATGTGGAGATGGAGGTCTAACTTATAGGTGGTCCAGCCATCAGTGCAGCGTTTGACTGGACTTACAGATGCTTGGAGCAGCTCATGGTAAGAGGTGAGAATGAAAAGGGGCGCTGAAATGTTGCTAGAAGCAATGGCCTCTCCAGCATAGAACCAGAAGTGGGCAGAAGTGATGATGGAGTCCTGGCTGTCCAGGGAGGGCTGAAAGTAGTAAGTAAAGTAACCAGATGCAGCCTCAGAGGAGTTATCAGGCATGTCCTTGCATGTAGACTCTGAAAGTTAATAAAAAAAAAAGGTCAGAATGTACAGCAATTGAAACTATGTTTATGTGTCAAAATAGCCTCTTTGTTTTAAAAAAATGATTTAGTGATTTCAGCCTTAGGTGGGTCAATGATAAGTGTCCATGATAAATAAATAAAATATTTTAAAACATTTAGTTTAAGATATGGCAAATTCTTAGAAGTGTAATTTTTCAATTCATGTTGGTGTCATATGGTTTTGAAAAACTTTTATACAATTTTCAACAATAATGACTCTATACAATAATGAAAAATGCCATGTGGCGTCACTATCACTATCAAAAGTAATACCATGTTTCCCTCCCACATTTAAAACTTAAGTATACACATGTATTAATTCATAAATATCATTAGGTTTTTGGAAAGTCACACCATATGACATTTTACAATCTAACCTTGACCTGTCACAAAAATGTCAAATTATCCAACATTTTAACAGACAGATTTTTTTTCTACATGTTCCTTAATGTTGTTTGCACCACCCATATTAATAAGCAGGGTAGCTGTTTTTCCGCCTTTTCTGTGTTGCTTCACACATGACTTCGATTTTACTTACAAACGTTTTTCAAATATTTATAAGTAGCAAAGCTGAAAGAAATAACAATAATCAATAATTATGCCAAACTACTACCATCCCTCCACCCAAACCAAATCACAGAGTTAAGGCAGAAATTGAAAGCATGCTTTTAGAATATGTGTATTAGAATATGTGTATTAAAGCTATTGTATGTATGAATTCCACAAAAATATTATGACTAAATTAATACATAATCAAACAAGGAGCCGAGAATCTTACCAAATATCATGATGTTAGACATTATTGTTTTTCATATAGCTACTGGACATGAAACAAGCTCACCTGAGCTTGGGAACAGAATGACCTGTGAGGACTCCTGATGGTGTCTTCTTTCCACTCTTGTCTCCCTAGTCATTCGCGAAGCTACATAATGCACAACTTTGTTCACCGCTTGCTGTGTTGGCAGCTGAAGCACTGGCAGAGGAGGCTCATCCATCCCCAAACTGTCAAGGATCCGACTTTTCAGCCAGCCAAGCACCATGTCACGCGGTAATTCGTCTCCTTGGCAGGCCTGGACCATTGGAGGTGACAACAAAGCCCACAACATCAGGGCACAAGCGAATGAAGGCAAAGAGCTGGTCAGGCTAAACATCCTCAAAACTAAGGTTAAAATCAGACACTGAAAATTGCAGGCTCAAAAAAAAAGTGATTTGTATAGAAGGTTTTCAAAGATATATACAGCAAGTTCTTAAAGAAATCACTAAACACTTTTTGATTCGCTGTTTCATGAGAGAGCTGGAATCAAACGCTGTCTTGCAGATCTGTCTGGTAGAAAAAGTCTGTGACTGTTTTTTTGTTACACTCCAACAAATGGCAATCATTGTTTGGGTTCATGCTATCACAGTGTGGACAGGACAAAACAGCTTTTGAGATTACAATCCTTCGAGTCAGTTTCTTTCCCCATTCCCTTGTCCTTGAAGGGAATTGACACAGTATAACAGAAGGATTTTTAAAATTTATTTTTGGTCAGAAAGTAGATTTACACAAAAGCTGATCATGCTTTTATTCCTCCGGCCTGCTTGACGTGTTTAACTTATCTTAAATTCAGAAGCCCATAATATTTATTATGTGAATGTGATGCTATTGCACTTTGCCTTGTAAGTCAAAGGTGACCCCTGAACTGAATTAGGTCTGAAGACACCATATGACTCAGTTGACACCTGGTCTTAAAGGGATAGTTGACTCGAAAATGAAAATTCTGTCATCATTTACTCACTGTCATGTTGTTCCATGATCCATTATTTAATTTGTTTGTATGACTTACTTATTACTGTGAAACATAATAAATAAATAAATAAATAAAAAATACAAATGCATTATTTTGTGGGCCACTGAAGAAAACAAAATCATACAGGTTTAGAACAACATGTGCATGAGCAATAATTACAGAGTTTTCCGGGTTGGGGTGAACTATCCCTTAAAAAAATTTACATGTACTCAGTGCTAATACAAGTGTACATGTCATCCAAAAAATTTTGTGATAAATCACATACGGAGGCAGCCAGAGACATATTTTTCCACATCACATTCGTAGTGTAACTGTTAAATTTTCCTTCTGCACCCTGAAAGCAGAATGAGGGCTCCTTACCTGCCAATCAATCAATAAAACAAGTTTTTTTAGATTTTAACTATATTATTTTGTGGCTGTATAGTGGCTCTGTATTGGCTGTAATGATTATATATTCTTGATCATTTTATTGTTGCCTCTTATCAAAATTCTTTATATTGGCCAAATCTTATTCTTTGTCCTCTGTAAGATTTTTGTTGACAGTTCGGATACTATGACACCTGCTTTCCCACAGTATAAAATGTGAGCTTGAAAAGAACAAACAAGATAATGCATTATCAAATGTTTGACCTTGGTTGTGCAAATGTCTCTGCCTTGTGCTTTGCCTGTGTCTTGGCAGGGCTATTCTTAAATATAGAAGATCAGTTCAGTCACTTGCCACTTCACATACAGCACCAGAATGTATAAATGGTGAAGATCAGATCTTTAATATTCAAATATTTCAAATATTCAATGGTTTCGCTGAGCTAATATTAGCTGAGTCACCATTTTAAATGTTGACAGTCTTTTTTTAGTCTTTGGCAAACACTTTGACACCTTAGTTTTGTTAGTCACATGTGTCTGGTTTAGATTTAGACCATTGTACTAATGGGTGCGGTACATATGGATTTCTTCTACTTTTAAATAGTCAAAATAATAGAATATGCATCAAAATAATAACAGGATACATGCGGAAGATGTCTAAGCTTCCGCACTGTTCCAGCAGGTGGGGTAAACCTACAAGGAGTGCAGTTTGCAAATGGCTTAGCATTATTATACTTTTTTTTTTTCAGGAAGAGATCAGTTTTGCAGTCTGCATAATGTATGAGATGTTATATAGTAGCCTTTATTTGTATGATTTGAAATTTATGTAAACCTCAATAGAAGAAAAACTCATACTGATAATTTACTGGAGTAGAAGCACATTTGCATACATTTTTTTTTGTTTCAACACAACATAAGGCACATGTTCAGTTGCACTATTATACTACACTGTTTTGTAATCATATCATGTGCTAGCACTTGCTATCTTTAACCAATGAATTGGTCAACATTCATTCAATGTCTTCACACACACACAAAAACAATGGTGTTGGTTTGTTACAGGTTGGTTTCATAGAAGTGGGGAGGAGTGTCATATTTGTATCACAGAGTGTAGAAGTCGTATTTATACTTGTCTGTACTATTTCTTTAAGACCAAGGGCCGGGGTCAGGGTTTTCATGGCTGGTTAGTGTAAGAGGGGCTGTAAACCATCAAAGGATTCTCCAGTCTCTTGTAAATGGGTCCACGAGAATAATGCAGGCAATACACAAAGATATGAAACGTTTCTGACTTTTATTGGTCAGCGCTCATGCGGTTATGAACACCATGTGTTGCAGCTTATCACACACATCCCACTGCACATGCTTGACCCGCGCATCCAAAACCTACGCATACGTCAGCGCGTCAAATTCTAATAACAATTACAAAATTAACTCACTTTACATAAAGACAAATTAACCATACAAAAAAAAATCTCACATTTTCCCCCCTTAGAAAAATAAATGTCCTCATTTCAGATACACAGAGAACAAATAAATCTCACTTTTTTTTAATGTCCCAAAGTCTAGAGGACACATGAAATAACATACCAACAGGCAATATCAAACAGTTTATAACCACTGTACAAAATAAACACCTAGTCATCACCTCGTGTGTTGTGGTGTCATTACTAACACATAACAAAAACAAATCACAGATTTGGTGATGAACGTAAACAAATACACCATGTAAATATGCCTTTGGCCTTACAATGACAAACGTGCAATCAATACACATCCTCAACATGAAAACTTTCTAGGCTTTTTAATAACACGTCCCGAACGAGTGACAACACCCTCAGACACGTGCTCCCCAACTACTGATGAGGCCTGTTCAACCAATTGTGGTGGCTGCTGCACAGAATGTGAAACCCGTGACATGCGACCTGAAGGTCTACGTACATGAGGAACAGAGGGAAGTACAGGAGCCCTATTCTTTCCAACAAATGACCCTCCTGATGTCAAAGGAAGAGACCCTGACAAAGCTGTGTATGGTGGTCTCAACTCCGAAACGCTTGTGTCTACATCCTGACCAGCAGATGTGGAAGTTAGTGCTGGTACCTTCCACCTGGATCTGTAAGGCTTCAAACGTTCATAGTGAGCAACCTTGGGTTCTCCATGTACATTTCTCAAGTTTAGTATTGTATAAATTTCACCATTCATGTCCACTGTAACCACTCGATATGGTCCCGTCCATTTAGGATCAAGTTTCTTTTTTTGTGTGGTTGGATCATTCATCCACACCAGATCACCAACTTTGAAAGGTCTGAATTTCTCATATCTATTAAAGTAGTACTCACGCTTGAGTCTCTGATCATCACCAGTGTTACGTACTTCTTGGAACACAGTTCCATACGATTGACTAGAGTTGAACCGTAAGTTTGTGGGGTGTCCATAGCAACACCTGGAAAATCAAGCTGTTCATGTGCCGGTAAAAGGTTCACGACCATGAGCTACAAAAAATGGGGAGTAACCAGTGCTAGAATGAGGTGTAGCAATAAATGACAGTATGACTGCAGATAAATACTGGTCCCATTCGCCATCACTATGAAAGAGAACTTTGGCTAGCTGATCCTTTGAAGTCCTATTGAACTGTTCTACCATTCCATTACCACGAGGGTGGTAAGGCGTAGTTCTCTTCTTTTTGATTTTTAGTCTCTTGCAAATGTCCTGCAAAATCTCTGACTCATACTGCCATCCCTGATCAGAAAGCAATTCCTCTGGAACACCATGTTCAGGTATGTACTGTGATCGAACATGATCGAACGATCACCCAATCACACAGATCGAGTTCCATATCCCACCGACCTCTACGTCTTGTGGGATCAACGTCAAAGTTCAACTTCCTTAGCCCAACCAGAGGTTTGTGATCTGTGACAATTGTAAAAGGGCAGTTGCTCAAGTAGTGACGAAAATGCCTGACTGACCAAACTATTGCCCACAGTTCTTTGTCATAGGTGAACCATTTTCGTTCAGTAGAAGTAAGTACGTGACTAGCGTACGCAACAACCCGCTCTTTGTCATTTTTAATTTGAGATAGAACGGCACCAATAGCTGTATTAGATGCATCTGTACTTAATGTGAATGGCTGGTCAAAGGTAGGAAATGCAATGACAGGAGGAGATGTCAAAGCTTCTTTCAGTTGCTGAAAGGCTGCTGAACACTCATCGGTCCATTCAAAACGAATGTCTTTGTGAGTTAGTCTGTGTAAAGGTTGAGCTTTAAAGGCATAGTCTCGAACTAATCACCTATAGTAACTACACAAGCCCAAAAATGCTCGCACCTCAGTAGCAGATTTAGAAGTTGGCCACTCTTGTACATTTTGACAATGAGCTGGGTCAAGAGCCAACACATACTTCGAGACAGCATGAGCCATGTACTTTACCGATACCTTTCAGAACTGACATTTTGTAGGGTTAAGCTTGAGACCTGCTTCCCTAAACCTGGTTAAAATGTCTGTGAGGTTTTTCATGTGATCCTCAAAATCTTTCCCCATACAAATGATGTCGTCTAAATAAATGACACACTTCGTCCAGTGCAAACTTAAGGACTAATTCCATAAGTCTTTGGAATGTGGGTGGACTATTCTTAAGGCCCATAGGCATCAACTTAAAGTGATACAGCCCATCACCAGTGGTAAAGGACGTCTTTTTCCTGTCATCCGGATCTAGTTCTACTTGCCAATAACCTGAAGACATGTCCATGGTAGAAAAATACTGAGACCCTGATAAAGCATCAAGACTATCATCCACCCGAGGTAATGGGTGTGCATCAGTAATTGTTACCGAATTCAATTTACGATAGTCAACGTAAAATCTGTAGATATTGTCTTTCTTCCTCACTTAAAACAACCGACTGTGCTTACAAGGATACTTGTCAAGACAGCCATTGTTATTCACCTGCTGTCTGAGAAGGCTATCTGTTTGTGCACTTCAAGTGTGTGAGCGGTGCGCATAGAAACTCACGCTCTATCACAGTGCGTGAGTACCGCATTGAGATGTCTTGGGCTTAAATGGCTTAAAATTACTTTAATGTTTAAACTGACAAGACTTAAAACACGTGAGAATGAAAAACTTTCTCGAGGAAGCAGCACTGGCCTGATCGTTAAGATAGTTTTGGGGGGCTAAGGTGACAGATAGGGGGACTGAAACCCACCTAAAAAGGGTTTAGAACCGCCCCTGGTATAGCGTGCGTAATTATACTGAAACATAAATATATAACCAGTTTACCTGATTCAATGTGATGGCTGAGCCTGTTTCTGAGATAACAACATGCCAATCAGTGGTTGGATTTCCGACACGGCTAATCGTAAATCATCTTACACTGTCAATAAGCGTGAGCAGGGTTGCCAGGTTTTCACAACAAAACCCGCCTAATTGCTACTCTAAACTAGCCCAAAACTACAAATCGCGACAAGTGTTAAAGTAGACCAATTCCGCGGGAAAACCGTGGACTTGGCAACACTGATCGTGACTGATACTCGAGCCAACTCTGCTCTAACTGTCGACTAGCAGTGGGAGTCAGATTGCCCCCTAGTGGATGGCTAAAGATTTGTTAACTCATATTCATAAATTCTCAAGGGAACGTCTCTGAATTAACTGATGCTCGCGCCCCACAGGTTGAAAACCCCTGCTCTACTATATCTTGTGCTTTGAGCATTTCTTCCTGACAGTGAATTTCTGCCTTGAGAGCAGGAGAAGTCCTGTATGCTCGCTGGGAAATGGGAGTGTCATCTATGGTCCTGATTTTGTGGGTAACCAGGCTGGTTCTACCATAGTCCTGAGCATGCTGACTGAAAACTTTAGAGAAAGAGGTTAGTAAATCTGTCAGACACTTTTGCTGTGTCACAGATAACTCGGTGTTAGATCTGGTAGTATAGGTGACTTAGACATTGACACTTGACTGGAACCAGTAACATTCTGAACGTTTACATTGTTCACACTTTTGTCAATTATCACAAAACCATCCTGATCACTCCCAGAAATTGAATGAAAAGTACCAATTGGAGTTCCACAGTGCAGGGAAATGTCATCTACAGAAGGATTGACTACTATCAGAAAAATTGAACCCTTATCTGCTTTCGTCACAGTCCATGCAATCCTACCTTTGAGTCTTCACGATAGTGAGGCTCAAACACACCAGTGTAGCCATTTGGCTGTAAACCTACATGGTGTGACAAGTTTAGCAGAGATTGCAGCCTTTGACAGAGCAGCAACAATTGTAGTGATTGACACTCTGACATCCACCAGTTTACAGGTATTTTGGTTTCCACTCACAAAAGGTATGGATTCCTCACCTAGCTGGAAAGAGTTCCGCATGTTAACCACAGTTTTGTGCATAGACAAAAAGTCCCAACCAAGTACAACTGCTTTTGAGCAATTTCTGATCACTTGAAATTAATGTGACACTGTACGTTTTCCCAAAGTGACATTAGCTGACAAAGTACCCACTGAATCTAAAGTGTCACTAGAAATAGATGTCAGAGGTATGAACTGTTTCACCAAAGGTCTTTGACGTAAAGCGGGAGTAGACATTCTGAAATCTTCACTTATAAGAGAAACATCAGCACCAGTATCAACAAACGCATGAATTACTGTGTCCTCAATTATACATTTTGTGTCATGACCTGAGCAGTGTCTAAAGTCACATGATGTTCAACCATGTTACCAATGGGCCTGGTGTCAGCAGCAGTTGGCAAATGGCCCTCATTGTCAACTACCGGTAGTTTCCCTGGCGCTGAGGAACATGTAAAGGCGACTGGAAACGCACATGTCCAGGACTTGGGGACCGATGACTCTGTGGCTTTGGTGAGTAGCTGTCTGATGACCTGTTGCCCCGACCACTGTCAGAACTTGAAGAACACGTGTTGATGTGTTGTCCACAGAAGATGTGTTGTCCACGATCCTGTAACCTCCTAGGACTTTGATCACGATAGCCCTCATGTCTGCGTGCTTCATAGTAGTCCCTCTTGCCACTTGTGTCTCTGTATGAAGGTCTACTATGTTCGTAGAAAGAGTCACAGTCAGTTTATGAATGTCTGTCATACCCGCGGCATTCAGATGTACGCCCTCGTGAATCCTCCAGGCTAAGGCTGTGCCATTGACTATCCGCTGAAGTGTGTCTGTTGACCTCGAGCTGAAGTTATTCCACTCTCTGGAGAAAATCTTCTTTCCCATCCCCCAAAAAGATGGGCAGAAAATTTCCATTAAAGCACTGCACAACATGTGAACTACTCTTGCCAGGCAAATCACATGCTGAATCCGCTTCACTCATGTTACAAAACAGTTCAGTTCTCTCGCTGTATCGCACAGTAACAAAATATCCCGAAAACTAGGATTACCGTTCTACTGGTCCGTTTTAAATTCGCGTTCCAAACATCTGTAATCTAACGCTGCTGTCCAATAGAGACAGAGCGCATTTAGGCCACGCCCACACCGGGGGGGGAAGCTGCCTCCTTGTCATTTCTGACTTATAACAAAAAACAGAACAATGCTTAAAAGCTGCTGTGTGACAAGGTGTACAGCAAACAAGATAAAAAACCCAGAACTAAGTTTTTATAAGCTACCGAACCATAAAAGCCTTTGACATGGTTAAAAATAATAAATGTTTCCTGTCGCCGATTACTTTTCCCTCCAGTGGGCGTAGTTCTCAGAGTAATATGACACTTTTGTGTCCTTAAACACTCGTTTTTTGGGGTCGACAGCTTATAAAAACGTAGTTCTGTTTTTTTTTTTAGCTTGTTTACTGTACACCTTGTCACATAGCAGCTTTTAGACATTGTTCTGTTTTTTGTTATAAGTCAGAAATGACAAGGAGGCAGCTTCCCGCAACAATGGAGAGGGTTGGAGGGTGGGCGTGGTTTTCAGATTATGACGCGTGACGCTCTGTCTCTATATTCACAAACAAAATTGTCCATGGTTGAAACGCAAAGCAAAATATACGTCGTGGATATCAGAAGGTTGAAATCTTGAACTCGATTTCGTGTCTGCCGCCGTGATGCCGCATCCATCGCATTAAATACCCGCCGAAAAGAAAGTTCACTCACACACCATGTGCATCGTCCAAACCCGCTGCCACCAGAAATGTAAGAGGGGCTGTAAAACATCAAAGGATTCTCCAGTCTCTTGTAAATGGGTCCACGAGAATAATGCAGGCAGTACACAAAGATGTGAAACGTTTCTGACTTTTATTGGTCAGTGCTCATGCGGTTACGAACACCATGCGCTGCAGCTTATCACACACTGCACTTTTATTTGTCAGCCTATCTCTCTTTCTTTCAGTAGCGGAAATTTAAATGTGAGATTCTGGAAATGAGATCTAAATTTAGCGGGAACGGTCAGGTCAGGAAGAAAATTATTCTAAGCGAACAGCGGGTGAACAAAGAGAAATATATAGCGGGAGCGGGTGGGTGCGGAATAGAACCTTGCGGGAGTGGGACTAAAAAAACAGTCCCGCGCAGACCTCTACTGCGCATGCTTGACCCACGCATCCAAAACCTACGCATACGTCAGCGCGTCAAATCCTAATAAAAATAACAAAATTAACTCACTTTACATAAAGACAAAATAACCATACAAAAATAAATCTCACATTAGTGTCAACAGTTAGTCCCTGCTGGTAGATGCTGTAACTACCCCATCATGCATGCAAAATTATTTTTTCTCAAATGATTGCCACTGAAAATTAATCATGAATTCTGATCAAGATAAATTTAGGAAGCAATAAATAAATCATAAATACTGAATTATCTTACGGTAGATGTTTTATTGATGATGGATTCAAGGAGTCTGAAATGAGACATGGATTTTTTTTTTAGGGACAAAATGGGTCTTTCTCAAAACAAATACATCTATGGAGTAACATCTGTGTTTGACTTGCTCACATATCTTATAACTGTATTAAACACTCAAATCGCATAGTAAAAGCATTACAAGAGGCTTTGGGACGTCCTAAAAAAAATTCCACCTACCCTTGCTCCAGCTGTCACTTGAAAGCTGGTGGTAGTCGCCTGTCACCTCTACAGACAGTCAGTGTAGTATAAAGGGCATGAAAGGAAAGATAAAGGGGGGTAGAAGAGAGAATGGAACGTGTTAGATCTTTAAATGACTTGAGCTACCATCTAGTCAGCAAGGGTCCGTGTGACGTGCTGGTAAATTGCTGGGAGAGAGGGTCACAATCCAAAAGAGGGAAGGAACACTCTATTACCCTCTCTTGTATAAACAGACCCTGGTACTGGACTAATACTACATGATCCCGAGAAGGCTAAAAGATTAAGCTGCAGTTAATGAAGATATTCAGAGGCATTGTGTTGGGGTAAAACATTTCTAACATTTTACTGTTAATTGGATTTTGGTACAAGGAGGTATGATGTAGGGCTTAATTTGCCTTGTAATTTACAGTTCCATATTCTAGTGTACATGAAATTTAAATTTAAAACAATATTTCTTTAAATATGTACAACAAATTATTATTGTTATATTAAATTTTCATTAAATCTATATGTTTTTTGTCTAGATTATTACATTAATAATTAATAATAATAATAATAATTTATGCATTTAGCAGACGCTTTTATCCAAAACGACTTACAGTGCATTCAGACTATAATTTTTTACCAGTATGTGTGTTCCCTGGGAATTGAACCCACAATCTTTTGGGCTGCTAACGCAATGCTCTACCACTGAGCCACAGGAACATATAAACTTATATAAGTTTCTGATCAGACAGTCTGCAATTAAATATTTTTAATAATTGCTCAATTTCAAAATACCATTGCTTTGAATTATTTTTGCAGATTACAGACAAGCTTTATCATGACAGCCTATAACAAATTGGGGAATACAATATCTCAGCAAGTCAGTGGCCACCAAAGGATTTGTCTCAGTGCAAAAGATTAAGTTTAACAGTGCTGCTCAATATAATAATCACAATGAAAAAAGCTGAGCTGGTGAAGAGAAACTCAAGCTCAATGATTTCCCCGACCCAAGAAACGTTGACGGAGCAGTCCCCTGTCGATGCTCCACCCGTGTTCCTCCGAAGGCTGAAGTGGGCCGCTGTTGCGGCAGGATGTGATGTCCGTCTGAGGGTGTCTGTGGGAGGCAACCCGAGACCCACACTGCATTGGTACCATAATGACGACCCTTTGATAAATGATCTTGAGGATTATGACGGATTGTGGATACGAGATTGTAAGCAAGCTGATGGAGGCCTCTACACCTGTGTGGCTGTTAATCACCTGGGTGAAGCTAGAACCAGTGCTGTCCTTGCTGTGCTGGACCTTGGAGAAGGTAAGATGCACTGTATAATACGTGCCTGAGAGTAAATGCAAAACCTTGCAGAAGAAAAAAGATTTCCCAAGTCTGCTTGACTATGTGGTCTGAATGTTAATGAAAGATAAATTTCCCTTAATGTGATGGGGGAGGGGTTGCCCCTTCTTGACTCTCTTGGTATGATGTACAGCATGGCTTTATTTCTTTCAATGGTTCTGAATCTACACTATCAGAAAAAAAGTACCTTTAGGAGTACAACAGCTTATGACTGGGGCTATACCCTTAAAGGGAAAACATTGTACCTTATCTACTTTATCTAAATTGAACTTACTGGTACCTTAAAGTAACAACATGTACCATTAAGGTACTGATATGAACCTGTAAATAAGGTACAAAGATGACCCTTTAAAGGGATAGTTCACCCAAAACGAAAATTCTATCATTAATTACTCACCCTAATGTTGTTCCAAACCCATAAGACCTTCATTCTTCTTCGGAACACAAATTAACTTTGTTCTTGCATTGCTGTCTATGAAGGGTCAGAAAGCTCTCAGATTTCATCAAAATATCTTAATTTGTGTTCCGAAGATGAACGAAGGTCTTACGGGTTTGGAACAACATTAGGGTGAGTAATTAATGACAGATTTTTCATTTTTGGGTGAATTATCCCTTTAAGGGTACTGCCCCAGTGACAAGCTGTTGTATCCCTAAAGGTACAGTTTTAAACATTTTTTGTCTAAGTGTGAAAACATGATTATCCTAACACTATAACAATAAGCTATAACAATATGTTTCCATTGGTAAAACAATGTACATTGGTTAATATGAATTAACAATGCTTCAGTATTATCATTCTTAATAGATTATAATTTCAACATTTACTAATTATAGTTTTAAAATCAGAAGTTGCATTTGTTAATAATATTAGTAAATGCACTGTGAACCACATGAACAAGCAAGGAATAATTATATTATTATTATACACATGATAACATTAAAAAATTATAAATACGTTGAAAAAATATACTGCTCATTGTTAGTTTATGTTACCAATAAAATTATATTCATTTGATTATAAAATTATAATCAAAATATAAAATAAAGCTAATGTCTGGGACATAAAAGTGTTACACCAGAAAGGCTTCTTTCATTCTTTTTGAATAACAGGGGGTACACTGTGTAAACTTCAATGCTTCCAAAACAATTTAAGTCCCACTTCTGTGAGTTATTGCTGTTCTGAATCTAAAATACACAAGAGCTACACCAACTACAACACAGTCAATGGCTATGATTATGCAGGGTCATCAGCTGTCAGAACACTCAGCACCTCTCACTCTTTCTCTTTTAGGCACTGTGCATCTCGTCCTGTTCTCTTCTCCCCACAGTCTCTCTCTCTCCGTCTATCTCTGGGTATTTACAGCCTGGAATGTGCCAGAGCTCCAGTTACAGATTTACTGTTACTCTGCCACACATCATTCTCAATTATAGATGTGGCTGTGTTGGACTGATGCCTGTGTTTTTATTTAGACCCACAATGATAACAAATCTGAACAAGAGTTAAGGAATTACAAAGCATCATTGATCCACTCAGAAATGTATTTCCCATTTAGTGAATGAAATGTAGCTAAATGAAAATCACAGTAGATAAGTTCCTGGCTTGACTAATAAAATAAATATTGACTTCATATGACAACTAATAAAGGGGATCAAAGAATGTCTTAAAGTAGCTGGAGAAGCACACCTGGAGCAGGAGAAATAGGATAAACATAAGAATATGAGATTTTTTTTTTCCATAATTGTGTTGTGAATTTTACAGATAGAGCGAAGAGCTATGCTTTAGAGCTGTGCCAAAAACGGAATATGCCTTCATGGTAATCTGATGGTATTAGTGAAAGGCAGAGTGTGAGAGAGGTCCTCTCAGGGTTTATTATACCACTCAAAATAGACCACTGGACTCTCCCAACAACATCAGTGAGTTCTGAGTTTAGTAAGAGAAACATACCCAGACAAAGGGCGAAATTTACACTTTTATGGGAAAAATTTAAGCTTCATTTTTGTGGTCTGGGGATAATGAGAGCATCATACTGGAAGCCATGATAAGTCAAAAGTTGTCTGATCAGAGGAATGCTCAGAGTAATGTGAGGAGGGGAACTGTTGGTCCTAGGAAGGAGAAAGAACAAGGTGAGTTAGGTTTGTACAAGATTCTGAATTCAATGCTTTATCTGTGGCAGTACCAATCCAGATGAGTGCTATATATCAGGGGTTTGCTCTGATTAGGTTTGTAAAGCCAAAGTATGTTGATCAAGCTCGCAAACTGGTTCTATCACACAACATTTATGGAAAAAAGCATGGTTTTGGCACATTTGATACCTTTTTTTTTGGGTTGTGTGGTTTGAGGGGTCAGTGGGGCACACAAGACCGGTGTGTAAGTCACAGTCTGCCTCCCTTGATCCCAAATCCTGCTTGTGACATTTAATTTGATAACTTCATCTTTGCATCTGCCTCTGTCAGTTCCAGGATTCTATAAGTCAGTGGATAAATCCACGGAACAGGAACTAAATATTAAAGTTTACATGAATTGATGTGACAAGATCAGTTTTCTTCAATGTGCAGACATATTTAGATTAAACAGGAAGTTAGGATGAGACTTATCAAAGAGCGCATCCTTTTTTTAGTTTGTCACAGCCCAACAAAGCAGGACTTGACAGTTTGTGATAGATACAGTTGAGATTAAAAAAAGTCTAATCCCCTTTTAGATTTAATATGAAACAATAACATTTCTGGTTGGCACCAGTTATGTAGAGGGCCCTCACATATAACACCAAAGTACATTTTGAGTTTTGGTCACACATCATGCAAGGTGAGTGTGAGCAGAGATGGGCATAAATACATGAAAATGACAAAATACTGCATGTATAAAATAAAAATACAAAATACTGCATGGGAAAATTTATTTAAATACAAATACAAAATACTGCCAGCAAAAAAAATTATTTAAATACAAATACAGTATTTTGTATTTTGAAAATACAAAAAATACATTTGAAAACTGGCCATCCAGCGAAATACTACTATTAAGGCTTGTTCGCACCAAGAATGATAATTATAAAGATAACTTTATTAGTGTATATCCTAAGCATGTGCTGCAGTTATGTGACCTCTGTCACTGTAAATACTCGAGCTCTATAACACATGACTGATTTTGATTGACTGTCAATGTTTTTATCATTCATCAGTGGATAAAATTGCTCTGAAAGTGATTTGAACAATATCATGTTTTTTGTGCCATTATTGTTATAGTTGTGGTGTGGACTCTGCTATTCGTTTAGATTTAAACAATAAACTAAACTAATATGGTTTAAAACGCATGATTTCAGCGCGATAAACATGATAATCAGAACCAAAACAAATGTTTTTTTAGCAGGTCCGAGCAGTAATGGTGCAGCTCTATTCTGGAAAAGGGGGCGGGGAGCAGCAGCTCATTTGCATTTAAAAAGACAGGCCCGAAAAACAGCGTGTTTCTGCTTTCACTCAAATTAGGCATTTTCAAAATGATATAATAAACGATCTGTGGAGTATTTTGAGCTGAAACTTCACAGACACATTCTGGGGACACCAGAGACTTATATATTGTAAAAAGGGGCATAATATGTCTCCTTTAAACATGGGGAAAGCAGTGCTGCTGTGACAGGTATGCTTTATCACCTCATTTTGAACTGCATATAGAACTGCAATAACTATTTCAAGCATTGTGTATGTTTTATACACAGCAAAATTATTATGTAATTATTATGTATTTGACAGAAAATCCAGAATTGTCAAGCTGACCATGTAAATAGTGCTGTGAATGTTTATATGGTTGTCAACGAATTGGATATTTTACTCAAAATTAGATATCTTCAAAAGATTTTGGCTTTAATAAAATTTCCCCAAGAGACCTGGGGTCCACCATGATTTTTTCCGGCAAAGGTTGACTGGCAAAAAGTATTTTATGTATTTTGAAAAAAAAAAATTATAATAATAATTAAATACATTTATCAGAAATACTGCACATCCCTGAGTGTGAGGGTGGGTTTTTATTTTTGCTTTTGTGTTATAGTGTATAGGTGTATATATGTGTGTATATTTTGTAAACGTGTATCTTGACATTTTTATTTTCCAGTTTGATGTTTCTTTGACACTTTGGTATTTTGGTATTTTTTCACTGTATATATCTTTGCATCATCACTTGTGGCTTTTGTATATATTTTCAGTTCTGTCAATGATGTTCACCTTGCACAACAGCGCTGTTGTAGGTACAGCCATTCTGTATGTGTGTGTATATATATACACTGGCTCATGAAAAATGGGGGCAAAAACAAAAGTGTTGCGTTTATAATTTTGTTCAGTGTATATATATATATATATATATATATATAGTTTGTTTTATTGTGGCCACAAATTAAAAATACGAACCCTAGTTTTAATTAAAGGGTCCCCCTCGGTGGGCCCCCAATCAGCCCAGGCCCATATGCACTTGCATACCCAGACGCTACGCCCATGGTCATACATGACGCACACATGTATCCATTATTTTAATGGGCAAACAAACCGTTTCTCGACGCATAGTTTAGTTTATTCATGTAGTTGTCAAAATGAATGTACAGTGAGTGTTTTATAACGGATGCTCGCTGAAGAAGCGTGTTTTGGAGAAGTTTGTGAGGATCAGTGGTGTTTATGTACATATGGGCATCAGATGCTCCAAACACAGACACGATTGCTTGTTCTGACAGAGGAATTGTTCACTGATGACGTCGACCCACCTTCAGATCGCTGAGTTTCCACACATTCAGAATGTTTTCATTTTTCATTTGTATTTCGGTGTGTTTAGTGATTCTGAATGGATCTGTATAGTAGTTTATGTCAAGTCAAGTCAAGTTTATTTGTACAGCGCTTTTCACGATACAAATCATTGCAAAGCAACTTTACAGCAAATTAAGTTTCTACAATATTTAGTGGTAGCTTATCAGTGGTGACTGTCAATTAATGTACATATGGCAGAAATGTACGGAAAAATCAATGAGTGATCTAATGTTTAGGAGCCCAAACTTTAAAAATTGTTTTTGTTCATTTATTTTACATTTTTCTGGTTTAATCACGATAAGATTTTTTCTAGATCCTGCATTAAATTTATATTTTGACCTCACTATTCGGGGAACAGACACAGTCTTTATAGATTGTACAGCGCAAGTATTTCTATCATTTAAGCGGGTAGAACACAAGTCATCAGGGCAGTAGTTTATGTGCAGTCCTTTGGCATCTCCCTGTGGTCTTGTTTGGTATGGCAAGTTGACTTGTGCTTATTTGTTAAAGTTACGGTATAATTGAGCTTTACACACCTAATTAGTAAAGAATATCTGCAGTGACATTTTTGCAAAGTATGTTTGCAAAAAAAAGAAGAATGAATCTTTAAATTTGTCTTGAATTTGTTTTAGTAAAAAATTATTATATGGAACTGAAAAATAATAACACTTGAATAGAAAGGTTTTTGTGATTAGAAAAGGTTGGGGGACCTTGCAGTACTGATTTGGAGAGGAGGGGGACCTTGGAGCAAAAAAGGTTGAGAACCATTGCTCTAGTCTAGACAGACCATAGACTTGGAACTTTTTATTTGTTAATGTCTCCTCCCCTTACAGACCTGAGACTCAGAACAAGGGAAGGCTGCTGAAATGTTATCCCTTTTTTGATGAAGAGGAGATTGCAATTTGGTGCCTCTCCATTCCAGTGTTGTGATTGGCTGCTGGCACACACAGTGTGGCCCAGACTTCTTTCCCCCTATGTAACTCATTTGCATAATTTAAAGCAAACAGTTAAGAACAGTGTATTTAAACAATGCATTACTCACTTCTTCCTTTAACCAGTGCATTACAAATGCAACAACCATACATTTGGCATGTTCTGAAAACACAGAGGCCAAACATGATGGAAAAGGTTTGAACTGACATGCATGCATTCATTTGCTGAATTTTTGTGAAATGTTGTACTACAGATAACTGTCACATGAGAGTACTTATTTCTCTGAATATGAATTTCTCTGGTATGAAATGGGTGTGCTGTAGTTTACATCAATTTTAAGGTTTCCAAACATACTGTAGTTATGAATGGATTTGGTTGGATTTGTGTGGCTTTTCTTTGTGTCAGCCACAGCTGCTGCATTCAGAGGTCCTAATACATTTTTATGGTGGTCACAGGCCAAAACTAAATTTGCTTGTTTTAGTCCATCAAGATCCAATCAAAATGTAGCAAACACTTCTCCACTGTGGCAGCCATAAAACTGGGCACTGAAATGTGCTGTTCACTACAGTGTGAATGGGATGTTTTACAACATTTGTTGAGATGGTATTTTGCTAACATTAGGCCACTGAGTTAGCCAAACTTTAAAGTGTAACAGCCACATAGCTACAGTCGACTACTTTTTACAAATGCTAGAAATTTGGTTTTTGAATGAAAGATTCTGCACCCAGCAAGGATCCTGACCAGATGGTAGGCATTCCAGAGGTCTAGTTTGGTGAAGATATGTCTGTCCCTGTTGGCCTGTGAGAACCAGGTCCTCCCCAGCTGCATAAGCTCCTCAGAGCACCTGATCAGTGGGGGACATTCAATCAAAATAGCGGAATCCTCGACACCTCTCCAGATTGCCATCATAAATTTCTGGAGCAAAGAGATTTGACTTGGGTAGAAGCCCTGCTGGTGGCCTCAGCTGAGGGAGATCTTGAGGCTGGAAGGACAGGGGAGGCTTTAGATATGGACTGCTGTAGAATCTCAGGAAAAATGTGATCATACTAAATTCTCAGTCTCCAGATAAACACAGAAGTAGAAGCCACAGATAAACAAAAATGGCAACAGACAACACTTAGCCTTACTAAACTCAGGTAGTCTCTACAAGGCAGGCTCGAGACTGAACACAACACAAAACAGTTGGTACGAATTAGCTTAATAACCAGTTTTACCTAAAGAGTGCACAGCAGGTTGTGCTACCTAGTGGCGGTGAGACTAATTGCAGGAGGGAATCTTATACATCCATCAAGAGTCAGACAGTATTCTAGGTTATTGTCATGTCTGTTGTGTGGTTCTTGTGTAGTATGTTTTCAATGTCTTTTACTTTGGACTTTCGTAGTCGTGTTTCCCGTTTACTATGTGTCTCCATTCCCCATATAGTGATCCTGTCTTGTGCTTCTCTAGTTCATGTGCTTTGTTCTAATGGTTCCTTTGTTGCATGTGTCATGTTTTCATTGGTTGGTTTATGTCATGTGATCCAGAACATTGCCAACTTACAAGCTGTAATTATGAGTTCTACGAGCATGTGAACGTTTTGGCATTGATAGTGTTGCCATAGGAACACATAATTCCGAAGTGGTCAGCTCACATGTTGTCATCTTGAAATGATGGTAATTACAACATGGCGGGACCGCAGCTAATATTACAAGATGTTGACTGATGCCTTGTCCAAATACCCACACTTGTGGTCTTTGCACATGACCACTTGACTACTTATATGACGTATTTCCTATATTTGGCCCAAGTGTTCAAGTGAGCATGAAGACCACAAGTGTGTGTACAACTTTTCATTACCTGATGGGACACACTTACAGTGTTGTAAAAACGCAAATTGTTTACAGAGTTTTTTTTATGGGTTTAGTGTGCGTTAAGGGCACTGCGCTTTGGTATTTTTAAGACCTGGGACAGTCTTGCGCACTTACTTCCTGTTCTATCTCCAGGAAATCCAGGAAATCTCCTGGGGCCAGTTGCACAAACTGCTTAGACTAATCTAAAAAAGTCATCAATTTTTTTTCTTCAAGAATGGTCATAACTTTTTAATTCAGTTACATAAAGGTAGATTGGTCTAATTTGTTCTAAGATTCGGCAGTTCTTAAGACGCAGTCTTAACATAATTGCTATCTGGCTCCTGGTTCCTCTGAAATTACTGCTATCAACTTCAGCAGGACTGGAGCCGCTGGATACTCACCTCACACTTCAGTTTTCCGGCTGCAGTGTTCTCTTTATGACTCCCTTGTGGATACTTTTCATCTTCATTGTGAGACATATCCTTATCAATTTACCTGCTTTATTATTGTTCCATCTTCTACATTAATGTCTTTTTTTTTTACTGCTATTCCGGCTCCATATGCTCTGTTTACCCATGTGTTCAATAAATATCCCAACACTTACTATAGGTTCACAAAGTCATCAGGCTTGGTCTGCTTTGTTACAGTTTCTAATAAAGTTAGCAAAATAATTTAAATGTAAAGCTACTGAATTTGTTTACACAATTAAAGAAAAATAGGAATGAATTGCAGCTAAATTTAAAATAAGGTCAGTGCTCCAACCTACCGATTGTTCTGTTTTGAGCTAGGCCTATGTAAGAAATTTTAATTAATCTATGACATTATTATTGTCTTTGTGGTTTCATTGATGCATATTTGCCAGCTAAAGATTGAATGTCATTCTCCATGCAGTACACAGAATTTCATGTAAACACAGACAAAATAAAGCATATACAATTTTCATTGTGTACACTGAATGAAAGAATGCAAATAAGGCCATCGTAGCAAAAGAAAAAAAAAAAAGTGAATGCTCTGTGTCAGCTTTCCTTCTTTCCCATTCCAGCAGCAGCACCATCGACATGGGAGTAGTGTGACGTCACCACAACCTGACAGAATATATAATTAATGCTTTGCACTGAGACCAATAGTCTCTCTCTCTTCACACCAGCACCACAGACAAAGGAAGTGATGAGAGAGAAAGAGAGATAGCGCACTCAGGCAGCTGAAAATTTTGTTTTTGCTTTGACTGCACTAAGATCTGCCTCTTTTATTAGCTGCCGCTTGATATTTTTTTCTCTTTTTAGTCTGTTTAGTCCTCTACCACTCCCCCTTTCTTTATTTCTTTATCTCCAAAGGGGATTGAAAGAATGCAAGTGGGTGTCTGTAAAAGACAGATTTTTCATCCCTTCTGTTGTAACTAGGACCGAGCTGACCTCCACCTCCTGCTGTGCCTTGGAATATTTTATATTTGGGGGGATCCAAAACAGCTTGGATATTGTTGTTTACTTGAGGAGATTTTTTTATTTTTCCCATGAATTCTCTTTTGTCACAAGAGGATCATGATTGGATGTTTGTACTGTTTCTATTGCTTTTTGCATAATTGTGGATTTTGGTACATTCTTTCTGAGGTAAAAGCTCTGACAACGACATAACTGAGATTATTAGGAGTGTACACAGGAGTCGATAAAAACCAGGATTTAGATTAGAAATAGACAGTGGTATTCTCTGCAGAAACACGGGCAGGTGGCTCTGTTGTTTAGTCTGGAAGATAGATTAAGTTCATCTGAGGCCATGAAGAAAATCTGGTCAAAGAAAAGATTCCAGGTGAGTCGTACACTTCACAAACTACAAAATTAGACTTTTTCTTGGATTGGATTGGATTTTTTTCTTGGATTGGCAAATCACACTTACAATGTAGCAATGTAAAATAAGTGATGTAGTTGTAGTTAATTCTTTAAGGTATCCTACCAGCTACCTCATGTCCAGTTGTTTATGTACAACCAATACAAAGACTTTGAAACAAACAGACCTGATGTCACTATATATATAATATATATTTTTTCATTTATTTGCCTTTAAAATGGGCAATAAAAATTTTTTTAGGCACTGAGGCAACTACATTACCTAGTTGCCTTGGTAGCAACATAGGAGTACATTTGAAATGCTGCAAAGCCTGCAAGCATGAGAAATGACAAAGGAGGGAAAAGGCATAAGTCTTTGCCTCGTGTCATCATGATATATTTATAGATTGTACATTGTTGAATGAAAACCAAATTATTTACACCACTAGCATAACACTATGGATGCAACAAACAGGCTAAAAAACCTATTTATCACTTCCCAAAATTAACAGACAGCCTTTTGTGTAATTTTTGTCTTTCCAGAGAGCGGGGCATTCTAGCTGGACGTTTGGGAGATTCACTCATGGTGTGTTTTGCTTACGACAAAACTGTAAAAAGTCCAAAATCGCAAACCTATTTGTAGACAAAAAAAACAACAACAACAACAATGGAAGTGTGTGCACTACTTTACAGAATGGATATGTTTTGCAGAATAATCATGGCGTATGGTTAAACAGGTTTAAAAATAGCTGCTAAGACAATACATTTCTATCCATAGATTTTTTAAAATGTTGACATCACAAATTGTTGGGTATCCGTAAGGAATGCAGTGCTGATTGAAGCTGTACAATAATACAATTTTTAAAATTTAGCCTGTAATTGTGGATATGTGTGTGTGTATGTTTGTGTGTGTCATGTATATGCTCCCACACAAGTGCATGTCTGCAGACATTGGTTTCTATAGTAACAGTCTTCTCTTGTCCACTTCTGCTTGCTGCCGTTATGGAAGTGAAGTTTTTCGCTTGTGCAGGAAGCAAAGCAATGGTAATTGTTTTCCATTTCTGTGATCCTCATCTTTTATTACTGGGTTCTTGGATGGATTTGGGTTTGCAACCATGCATTATTATATACATAACTGTAAAGTATACTGTATGTTTTCATTCGGAGCTCTAGTTTAATTTCATAAACGTAGGCCCTGTCCACACGAACGCAGTTATATTCAAAACTGCAGCTTTTTCTACGCGGTTTGGCCATTCGTCCACACGCAAACACAGCACCAGGTCATTCTACACTATTTGTTATGGGAAAAGTAAGGCTTGCACACCGCATGGTTTGTTTTTTCTTTCTTTCTTTCTTTCTTTCAATCTATTGTCAATCTATTTTTTGTCAAGGCAAGGCAAGGCAAGGCAAGGCAAGGCAAGGCAAGTTTATTTGTATAGCACATTTCATACACAATGGTAATTCAAAGTGCTTTACATAAAAGAAAAGAAAAAAAAATAATCACAACAATAAAACAATAAATATCTTGTCAATCTATTGGGAGATATTATCTGAAATTGTCATGCTATATCCAGGAAAAGACATTACGGTCTGAAAGTACTTTTACTTTAAGTCAAACTATTTAGGCTTATTATAAGATATTTTAAGCTTCAATTTTTGACCTTTTTACTGTAAAAATCTTTTAGTGACAGTAATTTATTAATATGTGCTAGGAATTGTGAATATCAAAAACAGAATCCGTACCTTTAATATGACATATGAGCCTACTCTGTATCCATGGGGGGGGGGACGTTTCATTAAACATCATCCCTCAGGGCTTTTAGTCTAAATGTCTGCACCCTCGAGCAGAAAGTCCCCACAAGTGAGACTCATAGAAGTCATAAATCTTATGATGTTCCAGGAAATCCCTTATATGGACAAAGACATCCAGCCATCGCTGTAGTGGTTAAATAAAAGAACCATTTTGAATGATAAAACATGAAGACAATACATAGTGCTCATATTTCTTCCAGCAATCTCAGGTATTTAATAATAGGGGAGCGCGGGGCACAAAGTAACGTGGGGTTCGTTGTAACACACATGGTTTGAATATTTCCACACATGCTAGCATAACAAAATTTACAGTATTTATTAGTTACCATATCAACATTATATAGAAAAAAAGTGCGCCAAAATTCATAATTTTTTTGAAGATATCGCTGAACATTTATTTTACCATAGTAAAATTACAATTCTGGCATAAGTAAATTTCAATTACAATTTTAAGTAAAGTTTTTATTATTAATTTAAAATGAGACAAATCTGCTATTATTTTAATCTCCAATCTGTTATTTATCAGTTCAGATCGTTTTTTAATGCTTTGATAACTAGCAGAAGACACTAACCAGTTTTAAATTTCAGTTGTGCGGATGGGGCACGTTGTAACACTGCATTACAATGTGCTATTCTATGACATTAGCGATGTAATTTACACTATTTACTTTAATTAATTTTAACGAGAAACAATGACAAACAGGTGAATAAAGACTGACAGTCAATGTTTAATGTTTAGAAATTATTATTTCAAGACATGTAAAGCATTTT
>NW_015666159.1:106397-107223 GCF_001515625.1 Sinocyclocheilus rhinocerous | reverse complement strand
CAAGGCAAGGCAAGGCAAGGCAAGGCAAGTTTATTTGTATAGCACATTTCATACACAATGGTAATTCAAAGTGCTTTACATAAAAGAAAAGAAAAAAAAATAATCACAACAATAAAACAATAAATATCTTGTCAATCTATTGGGAGATATTATCTGAAATTGTCATGCTATATCCAGGAAAAGACATTACGGTCTGAAAGTACTTTTACTTTAAGTCAAACTATTTAGGCTTATTATAAGATATTTTAAGCTTCAATTTTTGACCTTTTTACTGTAAAAATCTTTTAGTGACAGTAATTTATTAATATGTGCTAGGAATTGTGAATATCAAAAACAGAATCCGTACCTTTAATATGACATATGAGCCTACTCTGTATCCATGGGGGGGGGGACGTTTCATTAAACATCATCCCTCAGGGCTTTTAGTCTAAATGTCTGCACCCTCGAGCAGAAAGTCCCCACAAGTGAGACTCATAGAAGTCATAAATCTTATGATGTTCCAGGAAATCCCTTATATGGACAAAGACATCCAGCCATCGCTGTAGTGGTTAAATAAAAGAACCATTTTGAATGATAAAACATGAAGACAATACATAGTGCTCATATTTCTTCCAGCAATCTCAGGTATTTAATAATAGGGGAGCGCGGGGCACAAAGTAACGTGGGGTTCGTTGTAACACACATGGTTTGAATATTTCCACACATGCTAGCATAACAAAATTTACAGTATTTATTAGTTACCATATCAACATTATATAGAAAAAAAGTGCGCCAAAATTCATAATTTTTTTGAAGATATCGCTGAACATTTATTTTACCATAGTAA
>NW_015666159.1:105162-106348 GCF_001515625.1 Sinocyclocheilus rhinocerous | reverse complement strand
CAAGGCAAGGCAAGGCAAGGCAAGGCAAGTTTATTTGTATAGCACATTTCATACACAATGGTAATTCAAAGTGCTTTACATAAAAGAAAAGAAAAAAAAATAATCACAACAATAAAACAATAAATATCTTGTCAATCTATTGGGAGATATTATCTGAAATTGTCATGCTATATCCAGGAAAAGACATTACGGTCTGAAAGTACTTTTACTTTAAGTCAAACTATTTAGGCTTATTATAAGATATTTTAAGCTTCAATTTTTGACCTTTTTACTGTAAAAATCTTTTAGTGACAGTAATTTATTAATATGTGCTAGGAATTGTGAATATCAAAAACAGAATCCGTACCTTTAATATGACATATGAGCCTACTCTGTATCCATGGGGGGGGGGACGTTTCATTAAACATCATCCCTCAGGGCTTTTAGTCTAAATGTCTGCACCCTCGAGCAGAAAGTCCCCACAAGTGAGACTCATAGAAGTCATAAATCTTATGATGTTCCAGGAAATCCCTTATATGGACAAAGACATCCAGCCATCGCTGTAGTGGTTAAATAAAAGAACCATTTTGAATGATAAAACATGAAGACAATACATAGTGCTCATATTTCTTCCAGCAATCTCAGGTATTTAATAATAGGGGAGCGCGGGGCACAAAGTAACGTGGGGTTCGTTGTAACACACATGGTTTGAATATTTCCACACATGCTAGCATAACAAAATTTACAGTATTTATTAGTTACCATATCAACATTATATAGAAAAAAAGTGCGCCAAAATTCATAATTTTTTTGAAGATATCGCTGAACATTTATTTTACCATAGTAAAATTACAATTCTGGCATAAGTAAATTTCAATTACAATTTTAAGTAAAGTTTTTATTATTAATTTAAAATGAGACAAATCTGCTATTATTTTAATCTCCAATCTGTTATTTATCAGTTCAGATCGTTTTTTAATGCTTTGATAACTAGCAGAAGACACTAACCAGTTTTAAATTTCAGTTGTGCGGATGGGGCACGTTGTAACACTGCATTACAATGTGCTATTCTATGACATTAGCGATGTAATTTACACTATGTACTTTAATTAATTTTAACGAGAAACAATGACAAACAGGTGAATAAAGACTGACAGTCAATGTTTAATGTTTAGAAATTATTATTTCAAGACATGTAAAGCATTTT
>NW_015666159.1:102128-103270 GCF_001515625.1 Sinocyclocheilus rhinocerous | reverse complement strand
ATTTTAGTTTGTCTTGTATATTTTTTTCATTCGATCAGATAACATTTTAAGCTGTCATATGGTCATGTTACAACGTGCCCCTCAGATGTTACAATGTACCCCACCTACAGGACATGTTGTCACATTTCACTTCCGTTTTTTTGAGGGTAAATAAAGAAAAACGTATACACTGCAATTATGAAACAAAGCAACATATTTGTACTAGACAAGTGTAAATTTCCTGTGGATAAAAAAAATTATATTCTGAACCCATGTGAATTTACACAAACTGAGAAAGTCAAAAAGTGTTACTTTGTGCCCGCTCTCCCCTACATAATAATAAAGTATATTTATTATATAGTGCCTTTTGACATAGTCTTTATCACCGTATAGAGTACTTTAAACTTTTGACTCATTCTCTAATAGAAAGCCAGATCAGATCACATAGGTAGGTTGCTTCAAATAAAACAAAATTTTTTTAGAGCAAAATCATGGAATAAAATCTCATATAATGTAGTGATTTGACACCATGCTAAGCTAAAGTGCTAGCCCTTAGGCAACTGTTACTGATTATATTTTATGACTAATTTTAAAAAGTAAGTATGCGTAAGATCATTGTTATGTTTATTATTTTAGTTAGGATATTTGATACAAAGGTATCAGAGGTTTTTTTTTTTTTTCTCCACAGATTTCTTGCAGCTAGTTCATTAGGAAGAAATTCAATTTTATTTTAAAAATCATACCAATACATTTCAACATGCCTCACCTACTCTCTTTAGACTCAAACAGTACAGAGGATGAAAGTGCGGAGCCTCAGGTCTCCATGGAGGTGAAGGAACATTTCATGCCTCCCCAGAGGGAAGCAATTAACAGTCAACCCACTGGTGAGAACATACTGAGTGGTTTTATTCCCCCTTCAGCAATTTTCAGTTTGTAGCGTCAATGACATTTCCACATTTGGCCACAAAGCATAACAAATGTATGACAGTATACACAAATAATGGCCTTTCAGAATCATTTACTGCAAGACAAACTAAAATTGTGATTGGCAAACCCTCCAACAAAGCTCACAATTCATAAATGTATTATAATTAATCCATCCATCAAATTAACCAGTTGAAAAAAAAAAAAAAAAACTTTAAAATAATATAAAATGCTTAGCA
>NW_015666159.1:96991-101820 GCF_001515625.1 Sinocyclocheilus rhinocerous | reverse complement strand
TGAAAAAAAAAAAAAAAACTTTAACATAATATAAAATGCTTAGCATAATTTTAAAAAAAAAGCTATATCATGATATTCCATTAACAGAACATTATGTATTTTCAGGCAGGGGGAGAGCAGTGCTTTCCCATATCCCAGGTGATGGTCCAGTTGTGGAGAGGGAGATGCAAACCCTGGGCTCTAGAGCTCCTGGTCTTCAGGATGCCTTGTCACCTAGCAGGCAAGCAAATGCTGGGTGTGTTGAGAGCCCTCCAGTCAGACACCTGGGGATTGAAGCTCTTGTGCGGGCCTCACAAATAAGTGTGTACTATGTGGCGTTTGGGTCAGAGGAGAGTATGTCCTTAGCCAGTGACTACTATGGCAGTGTTTTGAGCCTCTATCGAAGAAGGACCTTTTCCATTTACAGTGTTCAAGATTGAGTGCTGGCACACTGGATATGAAAAGGCATATAGTAACTTGAATTAAGGTGGCACAAAATAAATGCATTACATTTAGATTACAGGTCTAAAGAAACATTTAAAAAATAGTTTTTGTTACCCTATTCTTAATTTATTGTGGACTTTTATGTCAACCATGTCATGTTATGTTTTTTTTTTTTATTCCTACTTTCCTTTGACTCCTCTTGCATTATTTTTTGATATGGCTTTTTTCTTACAAACCTTTTTGCATGCCTTTGTATGTGACATTTGTATTCTTATGGCAGTCTAATTTAGATTTATTTATCTCCAACAATATTTTACATCTTTCAACACGGTATGTTTTCCAATGCATGTTTTATTGGATAACTATGTTTGACCATTTTGCTTTTTTCACTCCAAAAATGCACTCGTAACAAAACAAATAAAAAATCACCCATTTTGCCATTTTAGTGTTTTTATTTTTTGTCATAATGCAACATTTTCCACAATCACCCTCATTTCAGGGACCAGTTGGACTTTATAAAAAGGGAAACATCTCCATTTGTCCAAACCCAGCCATTACAAAATGCTCAAGGTCCCATTACCCTAAGTAATGTAGAGCCAACACCTGATCCAACAACTGCCCACAATGGCACCAAAACAGCCATAAATGGAGCTGAGCTACCTGTTAAAATCACAAGCTCAGCTCTATCTCAAAGCAGTGGTTCCCAAGATAAATCCTCCTTCCAAACTCCAAAAGCATCACAGGCAAGTTCCAAAATCTTAGACAAAGTGAGAGCTTTTGAGGAACAAAGACACAGCAGTAACATACCAAAGTTGTCTTCATCAAGACTACCATGGGGCTTCAATCGAACATCAACCTGCAATTCTGAGGACAGTAGGAGTAAATCTGGAATGCTCCAAGACAACTCCAAGAGTGATGTGGCACTCAAGAGGTCTTTCTTCAAGCAGAAAGCATCCTCTCTGGAGGAACAGTCAACCTATGTACAGAAACATTTTCAAAGTAAACTCTCAGAAGAGCTTCACAGAATAAAAAAACTTGTCGGAAAGTCCAATATCAAGAAAGCCTTTTCAATGGATCAGCTCACCCAGACTGACAAGCAGTCCACTGGAAACACTGATTCAGTTCCAGCCCAGGTCATTCAGAAGGTTGAAGAGACTACTAATTCAAAGGATTTACCAGAATCAAAAGAAAGATGGTCAGCCTTGCCAAAGGAGGAATCACAACAATTACAGAAAGAGAAACTGGCAGATGAATCAAAGCAACCTGAAAGGAAATCACCTCCTGATATTACAGAAAACCAGTGGAGGAAACATTCTAAGCCCAGGCAGCTGTTGGACAGGCAAGTCATCAGTGAGAAGGTCACTTTCAGTAAAATACCAGGACAGTGTTCACCAATGGTGCCAAGGACAAATATGTCCAGCAAATTACCAAAATCACCTGTAGAAATACCACCTGCTCAAACCATAATGCAAGGGGGTTTGGTGCAAGCACCCCAAAAACCTCGAAGGTTGTTTGGTTCAATTTCCGTGCTCCCAAAGTCATTTAAGGAAAGAGAGGAGAAAAAAGACTCATCACTTATTCCTAAAATGACCATACCTACAATTGTGGTTGAAAATAAGGCTGTGGATGAAGAGGCACATAAAGCAGAGAAAGGTCAAAAGGAAGTTAACAAACATGAAGGAAAAATAACCAGAAGAAACAGAGGTAAACTTCTTCCAATAAGCCACTATTTCTTAAAACACACAGGGTTAAATATAAAGTGTAATGCAAGCTTTTGTAAATGTTACAAGCAGCACTGTAGTTTATTAGATTCATACATTTTAAAATATTGGGGGTTCAATACACTTCAAGAGCAATCAACATAATTTGTGGCAAATTGCTGATTACCACAAAAGTAACTTTGAATTTAGAAGCAAAGGGGGACAATTTTTGGAGGATTTAAAATAGGCGTGTGCAGCTTACAATTTTATACAAGTCACTTACATTAATTATTCTGTTTACAACAAAGTTGTAAAATGCTATACAGTTTAACAAAAAGGTTAGTAATTTCACACTGAAATTGTGTTAACGCATTATTTGTCTTGTGGCTCTATTATTGCAACAAAATATAGTCCATACAACTTCCATTGTAAATGACTCACTATAAACTTAGTTTGTTGTTGTTGTTTTTTAGATGTGGAGGAACTAATGGACATTTTTGGAAATTACATGTCTGTGGAAGAGGACCCAGCAGAGGCCCCCATGTCTGAACCTCCACTTAAGAATGCAGTGGTAGCTGCTGGATCAGTGATGATGCTTCAGTGCATCATCAAGGGAGGGAAACCTTTTCCCAGAGGTAAGATATTTTAGACCTAAGCTACAGTATTATTTAAATGCTTGTTATGTGGCTCTTTAAAATTATCTTATGATCATCCTCATGTTATCTTCTCCTGTAGGACTAATACTATAACAAGTAACAGTGGAGACACTCTCTGAAATTAACATATATCATAACATGGTTTGAAATGGACATCCACCAAATGCGGGTGAAAATCAGTTGTGGTGGGTAATTCTGTCAACTCACTAACCAGTTTGATGGGTTAAGATTCATTGTATAACTAGACAGACCATCTCTATGATATAGACAACATCAACTTGTGGCTTCAACTTGTGAAATGCTTCTAGGAAAGTTAATGTAAAATCTGTGCAGATTCAGTGGAAATACTTAGTTTGTAAGTAAATATCATCAGGTTTTTGCTGCGTCTGCGCAGATCTGTTTACATGAAAATGACCAAACATGCTGCTGTTTGAATTGTGTCATTTAGAAGAGCTTCATAATAGTAATACAATTACATGAATGCATACTGTATGTTCAGTGTTCTCCAAAGGTTTACAAACAACCTAGCTTTGGACAATATCAGCATAAAATCTTTTCAACTTATATTAATTTAAAGTTAGGCTAATTAAAGTAACATTATTAAGTATCACCATAGGCCGGCAATAATAATTTTAATTTTGATTGCATAATAATGGAAATATAAACACATTACAGTCATGCAAGGCAGTTATCACTATTTAACTTAGCAAAAGTGTGTATAATCAACAAAGAATACATTTGATCAATTTCTCTGAACCAGCCTAATAGTGAAACATTACTGTCTAGCAATCCTAAAACTATTCTTCTAAGTACTTCTGCTATCTTTGGCTATAGTGGAGAAACCTAGTAAGTGTTTCCTTTTTAGGCCACAAAGTACACAGCACATTTATAGTGCCCCTTGTTCCTTCATATAATGGCAGCCTTGTTTTATTGCAATGTTTAAGATTATTGTTTTTAATTGACTTGAAAATTAACCACTGATGAAATATAGTTTAGATAAATCCCAGGATGTTTTTCTTCAGATCATGTTTGATAACTAATTATGCACCTTCCTCCATCTGGCCATCTGTGATTATGCATCCGTGTGTGACTGGCAACCATATCATTTTGAATAAAACAGACTTTTAATAGATTAAAATGAATGAAAACGCATTACTATGTATTTTTGATATTGTCTATGGTCCAGCACCAATCTATATGTTTCTAATGAGGTTAAATGTTTATTTATGTACTGGATGGACAATGTCGATTTACTTCTGTGGGTGACAAAAAATTCCGATTTTGGCCATATACTTTGTTTAAATAATAACCACTGTAGCAAGTAACATAACTTGTACAGCAACATAATTATTGCAGTCACATTTTGGAACACAACAATACGTGAAATCAAGCTTGCATAGCTAGAAGTGTCTGTTCTCAGACTTGCACTGAGTATGTTTCAGGCTTACAGTAACAGAAAAACACCTCACTGGCTTTTCTTGTGTTCCACAAATAAATTAATCAGTGTCTTTCAGATTGTCATTGAAAAAGCATTTTTATTTTGGTATTTTTAACTTGAGATATTGCTTGTACCGAGAAGACATAAGAGAGCAACATCAAGCATATGAAGTTAATGTCATGGGAAACCAGATACAAACCACGATCAATGTATCAGCAAATCTACCTACAATGATATTTCTCCTTAAAGAAAATAGACAGTGCACATAACAGCCAAAACAAGAAATGTTTACATTTTTTTAGAGAATTGCCATGACAAGTTTAAACTAGCAGCAATTGTGTGACACATTTCAACAAAGGAATGTTCCTGGAATTTTCCATTAAGCCACAGTGTTTGTTCTGCGCTGGGGGCACTGCCTTTCATAAGTGGAAAAACATCTCAGGTTACGTATGTAACCATGGTTCCTCGAGGGAACGAGACGCTGCGTCGGAAAACGCTTCGGGAACACCTTGTGTGACCACGCTCTGAATCACATGTGAAATCAGTCCAATAGCTGAGCGGGACGTCACGGGCGGGTGACGTCATGACCAGGAAGCTATAAAAGCACGTGCG
>NW_015666159.1:88977-96841 GCF_001515625.1 Sinocyclocheilus rhinocerous | reverse complement strand
ATGAGGGGACCTTAGGAACATACCCCGCTCGAGGGTACAGAAACGCTTTGGCCAGACCGGGCGCAAAGTCAAGATAGGAAGAGGCCACAGATAGGGCCTGCAAATCCCCAACTCTCTTAAGAGAAGATATCGCCAAAAGAAAGGTAGTCTTTATCGTAAGGTGGCGATCAGAAATCTCCTCAATTGGCTCAAACGGAGGCTTACAGAGAGCTTCTAGCACCACTGCCAGGTCCCACGTGGGGATGCGAGATCATACGAGATGCCTCAGCCTCAGCGCACCGCGGAGGAAATGTGTAACCAGGGGGTGTCTTCCCACTGACTGACCACCGAGAGGGGCGTGGTAGGCCGCAATGGCCGCCACGTAGACCTTCAGGGTGGAGTGGGGGAGGATGGTCTCAACAACCTCGGTTGAGAGACCGGAAGCTACTAGTTGTGCCCCCTCAGGGGCCACACCCATAACTTCCACAGCTCCGGGCAGGGGTGAAATATCGTACCCTCCGCCTGTGAGAGGAGGTCCCTCCTGACCGGAATCTCCCATGGAGAGCCGTTGAGAAGAGAAATCAGGTTCGAGAACCATACTCGGCCCGGCCAGAACGGGGCTACTAACAGTAGACGAACTCCGTCTCGACGCACCCTCTCCAGAACTCCCTGGAGCAGAGCGATCGAGGGAAAGGCGTACAGACGAAGACTCGGCCACGTCTGTACCATGGCATCCAGCCCCAGTGGAGCTGGATGAGTCAGAGAGAACCAGAGGGGACAGTGCGATGTCATCTGAGTCGCAAACAGGTCCACCTGGGCTTGGACAAAACCTCTCCATATCTGCTTCACCACCTCGGGGGGGAAACATCTATTCCCCGGGCCTCGGCCTCGGCCTCGGCCCCTGCCTCGACAGGATGTCTGCTCCCACATTGAGATGCCCAGGAATGTGCAGACCTCTTAGGTCTGGGAGAAAGTGTTTCAGAGCTCGAAACACGGCTAGCATCTCCAGACAATTGATATGCCACGTCAGATGGTGACCACTCCACAGACCGTGGGCAGGGTGGCCACCCATGACCGCACCCCAACCGGTGAGGGACGCGTCCGTCGCTAGCGTCACGCGGCGACAAGGAGCTCCCAGCACCGGGCCCTGAGACAAGAACCAAGGTTTCCTCCACATGTCTAGGGCACGTAGGCATCTCCGCGTGACCTTGAACATGCGAAGCAGGTTTCCCCTCGGGGAGAACCCCCTGGTCTTGAGCCACCACTGTAGGGGTCTCATGTACAGCAGGCCAAGAGTAATCACGTTGGACGCAGCTGCCATCAGACCCAGCAGTCTTTGAAACTGCTTGACAGTGAGTGACTGGCCTTCTTTCACTCTCTTGACTGCAGTGAGCATCGACTCGATCCGAACAGGGGACAAACGTGCCTGCATCGTGGTCAAATCCCACACCACGCCCAGGTAGGTGGTCCTCTGTAATGGAGAAAGCACACTCTTCTTGGTATTTAGTCTTAACCCCAACTCTCTCATATGAGCGAGAACGTCATCTCGATGTCGAACCGCTACCTGCTCTGAATGAGCTAACATTCCGTAGCCTCTTTCTACAGTACACAGGACCCATTGAGATACATTTGGCAGTAGCTTCCACGCTGCTAAATAATCTATTAAGGGAATCAGTTTCTCGAGACTGATCTCTGGTGTGCCCAGGCTCCGCAGAGGTCGCGAGCCTCTCAGTGCCTCTACATCGCCGAGCGGAAACTGAAAGAAACGCTCGCTGGAGACCGCTGCACCCTGGAACACCGGCAGGGATGGCAGAATGATCTCCCGAGGGCACTGGGGGGTGACGGGCAGCACTGGGGGGAGACGGGCACCGTGTAATGCGGTGTGAACCTCTCGTCCCCAGAAGTGCCTGCCCTCGCTAGTCCTGCATTCAGATAGCCAGGACTGTTTGGTCGAGGACCTCTTAGCCTGAAGGATGGTCCGCAGATCTGGCTTAGGCTTTGAAGCCCCCGACCCAGATCGTTGCTTCTGCCTCCGGTCCCGACGCGGCTCTGTTTTTGAGCCTCTCTGTGTGAGGAGCTGGTACGCGGTGGGGACTGCTCCCGCCCAGCAGCCCCCAGAGCTGAGATGCGGCGAGGGAGGAACCACTGAAATGCCGCCGCCTGTTTACGAGCCTCCTGGTCCCTGTCGACGACGGAACTGACGCCGTCGCCGAACAGGCCAGAAGGCGCAAGCGGGGCGTCGAGGAGGAAGACCCTGTCTTTCTCTTTCATATCAGACAGGGTCAACCACAAATGCCTCTCTGCTGCCACCATAGCTGCCATGGACCGCCCAATGGCGCGGGCGGTCTCTTTGGTGGCGCGGAGAGAGAGATCAGCAGTCTTTCTTAACTCCTCGATGTTATCGGAGTTATGTTCCTCGCCCTCATCCAGCTCTTTAAGCAGGTCTGCCTGGTACGCCTGTAACACAGACATCGTGTGCAGACATGCACCGGCCTCACCTGCTGCCGCGTACCCCTTGCCCACCAGCGCTGATGTTGTACGCAACAGCTTGGAGGGCAGTGCCGGAGCCTTTAAGGACGATGCCATGCCTGGGGACAGATAGCTGGCTAGCGTCTGTTCAACCTGGTGCATCGCCCTATAGCCACGCTCAGTCGACCCCGCCACATTCCCATAATAATCAGAGGCAGGGATGAAGAGACGGGCCGAAAAAGGCCTGGCCCACGACCTCGACACCTCAGTGTGAAGGTCGGGGAAAAAAGGCAGGCTCCGGCATGGAGGTGGTGGCCTCGCACGCAGGAAGCGTTCATCCAACTTGCTTCGCTGTGGCGCTGGATCTAGTGGGTGAGGAAGGAGATAGGGACTCGCCCGTCTCCATTCCCTCCGCCAGATCCAATTGCAAACCCCACGAATGCAGCCGCCACTCCGCCTCGACGGAAGCGGGGCCAGCTCCGCGAGGAACGCAGGCGAAGGCTCCCTCCTCGAAGAGAGCCCTCCGGGAGCAAAACGTACGCAGTGGGAGACGCTCGAAATGCGGACAGCCGGCCCCCTCAAGAGCCGACTCTGCGTGCTTCGCTCCCAAGCAAACCACGCACAGGCTGTGTGTATCCCCAACCATGATGTAACGTGGGCAGGGAGGAACACACAACCTATAACGTGTCTTGCTCTCGCCCTCGAAATGCTTAGTCTTAGCGTGAGCCTTAGACATAGCTGGAGCCTATGAACTTATTCACAATTGACAAACAACAATAAATATGACTGACACACACAGAGCACTTCGCTGAATGACAGAAAGCTGACGCCGGCTCCGCCGCACGTGCTTTTATAGCTTCCTGGTCATGACGTCACCCGCCCGTGATGTCCCGCTCAGCTATTGGACTGATTTCACATGTGATTCAGAGCGTGGTCACAGAAGGCGTTCCCGAAGTGTTTTCCGACGCAGCTCGAGTTCCTGAAGAGGAACTTTGATTGGATCAGAGACCACAAGGTAAATCTATTATCTCCCCAGCTGTGGTCACTTAGAAATCTTATTCAGAGCCATATGCGTTTGTTCATTGGCCAAGATCCACTGCAGTTTGTCTCTTCTGTTGCCAAGCATTACACTGCAATTAATGTTAGGAAATAAAACCCAAGTGCACTAATGAACTGTGAAAGTGAGTGGGTGGAATCAAATTACTTCAACGTGCTAGCTAACAATTACCATGTCAAACCAACTTTAACCACTAGGTGCCACTATCAACTTGCATACTTCCATAATAACTAGTCTGAAATATATACATGCATGTGTATGTATTTATATATATACATAATAAATATACAAAGCACACATACATATATAATATAAACAAAAACTTTTATTTTGGATGTGATTAATCGCGATTAATCATTTGACAGCACTACTAATAAATAATTAATGGTTGATTAGTGAAGTAATGGTACAATAGAAAATTTTGCAAATCATAATCAAACTATATCATGGCATCTGTTGCTATGCTATATGACAAATATGCCTTTCCTTTCAAATACTATATGTCTAATTGTCTAGTTACATTGCAGAGGACCAACAAATTGAAAAACATTTATCAACATATTTTGTTGGTCACAATTTAAATAATATCTCAATTAAAATAATGCTAATATTGATGATAATGATGATATTGATGATAATATAATGATACTACCAAGAATTTATAAAAGGGCACAGTATTAATAATGGCACCAAATTTTCCAGTGGTGAAGGTCATCAAACAACTCTCTCTTACTCATTATGAGAGAGAGTTTTGCATAGAAGGTTTTGCATTGATTACATTTATAGAAATACATTTTTAATGATTAATTTGCAGTTTAGAGGCTTTTATTTTGAAAAAGCTAACATGGTCAAAATTTGCTTAAGTTTGATTAGTGATTTTTTTTCCTTTTCCTTTTTTTTTGTATTTCTAGGTTTAAATGAAATCAGAGTCTCAGACTTGTAGCCTATCTTTTTTTTAGCCCAGTTTTTATACATGAATAGCAAAACTGTACATGTAGATATTTCTGCAAGTAATTCTATTTCGAACTAAGGCATGAACTTTGGATGGTACACATGACTTGTAACTGTTCTTTTCTGCCAAGCAGCTCCTGCTGAGTCATCTCTGACAATTACCAGACCAATGCAGGATGTGAAGGTCAAGGCAGGAGAGATAGCCTTATTTGAATGTTTCATAACTGGGCCACAGACTGTGGATGTTGATTGGCTGGCCAATGGGAAGCTGATACAGCCAGCACTATTTGATTGTAAAATGCAATTTGATGGACACCGATGCCGTTTTCTGTTCAAATCTGCGCACGAAGATGACAGTGGAAGCTATTCTTGCAAAATCAGTTCAGCAAAAGGTAGGAGTCGTAAATACAGCCCAAAACTGAGCATAGCTCAATCTTGCCTCATTAATGCATCAATATTAGGCTGCCTATTCTTTAATGTTATGTCAATCTTGCTTCCCAGTAATGCTTATTTGCTTCCAATTAATTAATATTAACTGTGGTTCTTGTTCTTGTTTGTATGGTACAGAACAGCTCATTTGCACAGCTAATCTTCTGGTGATTCCGTCTAAGGAGCCACTCTTTACACGGAAACTGGAGGCACTGGAGGCTACCGAGGGCCGTTCTGCACAATTTGATTGCAAAGTCAGTGGATCTCCCCCTCCTGAAGTCAACTGGACTCATTGTGGTAAGATAATAATAATAATAATAATAATAATAATAATAATAATAAAGAAAAAGTTTTTATTTCCTTAAAATAACTTTGTTTTAGCCATTTTTATGGAATACGAGACATTTGTCAACACTGATTGAACATACTTTCTTTGTGTCCTAGAACAACCTGTTGTGGAGAGTGATAATATTCGCATTCTCAAAGTAAATGGTCGTCACTCTCTGTTCATCACTCACGTTAACAAGGAGAGTGAGGGATTGTACACAGTATTTGCTCGAAATGTTCATGGAGAAGCAGAAAGCTCAGCTGAACTCTATGTACAGGAACCACGACCAGCCATATCTACTCACATGTAAGAAGACAAACTCTTCTTAACATTGTCTAATTAAACAAAAAAAATATTGTTACTTTACTGTTACTTTACCCCTTTTCTGACTCATTTGTTTGTTTGGTTTTCACTCTTCAGGTCAAGGTTAGAGAAGATGCCATCAATCCCCGAGGAGCCTGATGTGTTTGAGGGAGAGGTGGAACACAGGACAATGCCAGACTTCATAAAACCTCTCAGTGACCTGGAAGTGGTAGAAGGGAAAGAAGCAGTATTGAAGTGCAGGGTGACAGGCCTGCCATATCCCAAAATCATTTGGTACCACAATGGCATGAAGATAGAGAGCTCTGATGACAGAAAGATGATACAGTGTAAGTCCACAAAATATTGTCAGAGGCATTTTAAAGGATGTTTATGGTCCATCTTTAGTTTAATAAGACTATATTGACTTCTAATTGTGAGGTTCTTATAAGTTTTCTACATTTACTGTCTCCCAAATACGTGATGACTTCAATTATATCCTACCATGTACCTCTTCTAGACAGGGATGTTCACAGTCTGGTCATTAATTCTGTGTGTCATGGCCACAGTGGTGTGTATAAATGTGTAATCTCCAATAAGGTGGGAAAGGCTGTCTGCTATGCTCATTTATATGTTGCAGGTAAGACTGAACTTTCTGTAATATATATTAGTATTGTGACATCCCATGTGTCCATCTCACTGACATTGTAGTTTCTTGACAGTTAGCCTTCCTGAGCCACCTGATGGTCCTCCAGTAATTGAATCTGTAACTGGGAGAACAGTCTCACTGAGCTGGAAAATACCCAAAAACCTACACCCTTCCATAGGTAAATTTGTCTGTTTTGTCTTTAAAGGGTTAGTTCACCCAAAAATCTGAGAGCTGTCTGACCCTGCATAGACAGCAACGCAACTGAAATGTTCCCAAGTCCAGAAACGTAGCAAGGAGATCTGCAAAATAATCCATGTGACATCAGTGGTTCATCCGCAATTATACGAAGCTACGAGAATACTTTTTGTGCGCAAAAGAAAAAAAAAAAGACTTTATTCAACAATTCGATGCGGAGGAGACGAATTGTTGAATAAAGTCTTTTTTTTTTCTTATGCGCACAAAAAGTATTCTCGTAGCTTAGTACAATTGCGGATGAACCACTGATGTCAAATGGATTATTTTACAGATCTCCTTCTTTCGTTTCTGGACTTGGGAACATTTCAGTTGCGTTGCTGTCTATGCAGGGTCAGACAGCTCTCAGATTCCATCAAAAATACCTCAATTTGTGTTACGAAGCTGAACAAAGGTCTTACGGGTTTGAAACGACATGAGGGTGAGTAATTAATGACAGAATTTTCATTTTTGGGTGAACTAACCCTTTAACTGAACTGGTTTGATAGTTCCTTCGATCTGTGTTTTTCAGTCCTGGTCCTGGGGGCCCACTGCTCTGGACATTTTGTATATCTCATTTATCTGAAAACAGCTGCTTTAGATTTTGCGTAAAGTTAGTTTATCATGTTCTATGATCGGTGATATTTAATTGACAACTAGGAAGAATGTGATAAGTTTGATTACGTACGTATTGATTAAGGTACGTCACTTGATTTTGTCCATCTGGAATTGAGTGTATCATTGTGGTTTGCTAATGCAGTGCTGCAGTGATGACACATTTTTGTAGGCCAACTCAGAAGTTAGCATCACCCTTTTCCTTAAAGTCTGAGTGAGAATAGTTTAGTTTGAAAGAGAATGATTATAAACAGTGAGGCTGTAAAAGTGAGTGAAAAGCTGTATAGTGGATGAGTTTTCTTGTTTGGTCTGATGACATTTAATGTCCCTGACAACCTCTGTAGTCCAATTTAGCCACTTGTTAGCAATCACTTTTTTAAAGAGAAGTAATTTTTTTTTAAATCATGTATTACTGATGTATTTTGTCATAGAATAAAATGGGAAAAGTTTGAGTTTGTCTTAACCATAGACATTATTTTAGGCATTTAACCAAAAACCCATTCATATAGGACAATTGAAATGGAGGTGCTAAAATTCTAGCTCGTTTCCAGGTTTACAAAAGTAAGTTGTCCCTGCAATACTCTATCGCTGAGACCTCATGTTAGTGACAGGCTGCTGGGTAGGAGAGATTATTGTCTAGCCCTCGCACTGGTGGACACGTCAAGTCAAGTCAAGTCACCTTTATTTATATAGCGCTTTTAACAATACAGATTGTCAAAGCAACTTTACAGTATTAAATAGTGTGTCAATAATGCAAAATGACACTCAATTTTCAGTTAAAGGCAGTTCATCATTGAATTCAGTGATGTCATTCAGTGATGTCATCATCCAGCTCAGTTCAGTTTAAATAGTATCT